>NW_027331919.1:1872853-2032571 GCF_048418815.1 Hemitrygon akajei | reverse complement strand
ATCTCCCTGGCCTCTTCTCTCCTCCCCTTACTTGCTCTTCTCGCAGCACATTATCCGGTCACACACACACACATACCATCTCCGAGAGGCACACTCAATTCTGTTGGGGGAAGGGAGGAGTGAGAGCGTTACACAGTTTTTCTGACTCCATTAGAGTGTGCAGCGATAGTGCCGAAGGTATTTTAATCTCTGATCCATGTCTGCGTGGACACCACTCCATGTAGTGCCCTCTAACTCACTACCGATATACTCCAAATCCAGCTTCTAGCCATACAGCGCCACACCCCTACACACACACAGTCCTCTGACCCCCAAATCTCTCAGTTGCCCGCATACTCTCGTGCTCTCCCTTTCGACACAAACTCTTTTCTCTTCTGCTCTACTGCCTCTATTTCACCTACCCTCTCTAAACCTTCTGACTTTCCGTATCCTATGCCCCTCTCACTCTCCGTGAAACTTTCCTTCCGCTATAGCTCACAATTAACGTCGCAGCCACCCCCCCACCTCCCTACTCACATCACCCTCTGTAACACAGGCAATTGTGGGGAGTATGACGAAGTGATGACGTCTAGCATTACACCTAGCCCCTCCACTGGATATCTATCACCAGGATCTGAGCTCCACAGCTCTGTATGCACAGGCCGGTCGTGTGGTTCCACACCACTTGCTTCAGTATCTGCAATCTTAATACCCTTTCTCTCGCCTCTTCTCTCCTCCCCATTCTTGCTGTTCCCGCAGCACACTGTCCGTTCAGACACACACATACCATCTCCGAGAGGCACACTCAATGAGAGACTGTGGGAACGTCGAAATGCTGGATTTTGGAGAGTTGTAAGAATAGAGGAGGGGAGAGGGTCGCGCACTTTTTCCGACTGCAGTAGAGTGTGCTGCGATAGTGCGGGAGCTCCTTCATATGACTGGCCCCGTGAGTGTAATAGGGTAATATTTTATGGCTTTCGCTGGTAAGCTGACCCTGGACATGTGGTGGGACTTTGTGGAAGAAGTTTCACTCTATGTCTGACCCTGGGTGTGTGCAATGTGACGGTGTGGAGGGAGTTTTACTCTGTGTCTGACCCCGGGAGCGTGTGATGGGAGGGTGTGGAGGGAGATTCAGTCTGTGTCTGACCCCGGGAGTGTGTGATAGGACGATGTGGAGGGAGATTCAGTCTGTGTCTGACCACGGGAGTGTGTGATGGGAGGGTGTGGAGGGAGATTCACTCTGTGTCTGACCTCGGTAGTGTTTGTATGATTGTTCGGAGGGTGCCGAGGCTCTCTCTCTCCATCTCTCGCTTTCTCTCTCTCCTTCTCTCTCTCGCTCTCCACCCCACCCACATTTTCTCTCTGCGCCCAACTGGCTGTGTAACTTCCCCAATTCTTTGTGTAAAAAAAAAATCTCACCCCTTACATCCCCTGCTTATTGATTTCCAAGCACCTTAAAACTGCCCTTTAGTATCAGGCATTTCATCCCTGGGGGAAAAATAGCCTCTGACTCTCTACACGTTCTACAATCGACCTCTCTCTCTCTCTCTCTCTCTCTCTCTCTCTCTCTCTCTCTCTCTCTCTCTCTCTCTCTCTCTCTCTCTCTCTCTCTCTCTCTCTCTCTCCTCTCTCTCTCTCTCTCTCTCTCTCTCCTCTCTCTCTCTCTCTCTGTCTTCCTCTTTCTACGCCCATGGAATTTGTCACGCCGGCTATTTCCCTCTTAACTGGGTTGAGAATTTCTGATGAAAACACAAAATGCTGGCAGAACTCTCAGCAGACAAGACAGCATCTATGGGTGGAGGTAGTGATGACGTTTCGGGCCGAAACTCTTCATCAGGAGTGACGTAACATGGGATGGTGGAGGAGGGACAGGAATTTGTGGGGAGGGATGAAATAGAGAGCTTGAAGTGATAGGCTGAAGGGAAATGGGATAGGGGAATTTGGAGAATTATGGGAAATAAAAGAGAAAGAAATGTAGGGGCTGGGGGAGAGATTATAGTCAGGAGAAAAGAGAGAGAAAGAGAACCAGACTAAAATTATAGATAGGGATCGGGTAAGGCCGGGGGAGGGGGGGGGGATCAGTGGTATCAACGGAGATCTGTGAGTTGAATGTTCATGCCGGCAGGTAGGAGGCTACCGGGGCGTGAGATAAGTTGTTGCTCCATCCACCTGCGTGTGGCCTCATCTTGATGGTAGAGGAGGCCATGGACAGTCATGTCGGAGTGGGAGTGGTCTGTGGAATTGAAGTTTGCGGCCACAGGGAGATCCCCCCACTGCTGGAGGACGAGCGCCGGTTTCGGCGAAACGGTCTCCAAGTCTGCGGCGGATCTCCCCAGTGTATAAATGGCCACATCTGGAGCACCGGGTACAGCATACCACCCCGGTTGCCTCACATGTGAAGTGGTGCCTCACCTGAAAGGACTGTTTGGGGCCTGGGATGGTGGTGAGGGAAGAAGTCTGGGGGCAGGTGTAGCACTTCCGTTTGCAGGGATAAGTGCCTCGAGGGAGGTCGGTGGGGTGAATGGACAAGGGAGTCGCGTAGGGAGAGCTCCCTTCGGAAAGACGAGAGTGCGGGGGAGGGGAAGATGAGTGTGGTGGTGGGATCCCGTAGGAGGTGGCGGAACTTACGGAGGATTAAACATTGGATCTGTAGGCTTGTAGGGTAATAGGTGAGGACCAGGGAGATTTTATCCCTGGTGGGCTGGAGGGGGGATTGGGTGAGGGCAGAGGTGCACTTAGAAATTACCTGGGGTTACCCAATATCCGACAATGCTTCCTGCTTTTGCTCACTAATCCGTGCAGCGTCCCAGTGAAACCCACACAATGGTGTGCCGACACGGCCTCCCATATAACCCGCACCTTAACTTCCTCCATATACCTGTCAAGGAGTCTCTTAAACTTCACTAGTGTATCTGCCACCACCACTGACTCAGGCAGAGCATTCCAGGAACCAACTACCCTCTGAGTAAAAATAAACATCCTCTAATATCCCCCTTGAACTTCCCACCCCTTACCTTAAAGCCATGTCCTGTTGTATTGAGCAGTGGTGCCATGGGGAAGAGGCGCTCGCTGTTCACTCTGTCTATCCCTCTTAATATCTTGTATACCTCTGTCATGGCTCCTCCCATCCGCCTTCTCTCTAAAGAGTAAAGTCATAGCTCCCTTAATCTCTGATCACAATGCATACTCTCTAAACCAGGCAGCATCCTGGTAATCTCCTCTGTGCCCTTTCCACAGCTCACCACGAAACTCGTGCCCTCCACAGGGTTCCTCAAATTCCGCAACCAGTGGCGCACTCTATCTTCCTCTATCTTCTCTTCTTTGACTCTCTCTCTCTCTCACTCTCTCTCTCTCTCACTCTCTCTCTCTCTCTCTCTCTCTCTCTCTCTCTCTCTCTCTCTCTCTCTCTCTCTCTCTCTCTCTCTCTCTCTCTCTCTCGCTCTCTCTCCCTCTCTCTCTCTCTCTATTTCTTTCACTCCATTCTCTCTCACCACATACCTCCACCATTCTTCTTTCCCCTCTCCCACCTTACAGCTCTCTCAACTCTTCCCCACTATCTTACCCCCCACTTACATATTTGAACTCCCCTCTCTCATTCTCTTCCCAGCCACCAACGCCCCAATCCAGAGACACCTGCTTGCCCATCCACCCTTTGCACCCCGAAATCAGCTCCCTGCATTTATCCCGTCCCATCCGCATTTCCTGTTTGGAGGAGGGGGAATGGTATGGGGCAATTTAGCCGGGATATCCAGTCGTCTGTCTGATTCTGTCTCCTTCCTATTACCCGCCCCCCCCCGGTTCATATCCCACATCCCCACTTTCTTCACTCCTCCATTCAACACCCCTTATATTGCACCACATCGTTCCTATTTCTCGTTTATCTTCTCCTTCCTATTTTTCCTCTACCTCACTCTCTCCTTCTCTCCCTTTCCCAACGTCGCCCGCATCCACTCCTTCTCCCTTCCTTATCGTCCCTCCATCCTTACCACCTCCCAGTCTCTCTTTTTCCTTCACCCCAACCCTCCCCAGCACATACCCTCCCCTACACCTCCATACCCCCTCCTCCTCTTCCTTCCCCGTTCCTCATGCACCTCCGTTCTCCTCCCTTTCACTATCCCTTTTTTCCACAACCCACCATCCTCTCTCCCTCTTCTCTTTCGCCCTGCTCCTGTACCTCAACCTCTCTCGCTACTCTCCCGCTACCTGAATTCACCTCTCCCTCAACCCCCCTTTCTTAGTCTTCCCCTTTCCCCTTCCTCCCAGTATCCACACTACAGCTTTTCGCCTTTGTCTTTCTTTCCCTCTTCGCACTCCCACACTGCTCTCTCCCTCTTCCTTTACACCAACCCTCTCTCCACCTCTTCCCCCATCCTTGTTCCTCACTCCCCTTCTCTCCCTACCCATATCTCCCATCCAATGCATCCTTCACTCCAGGAATGGAAAGAGAAGAGAGTTTTACAATGGAGGGACGAATGATTGTGCAGAGGGGACCGGATGTGGTAATGAGGAGAGGGAGAGGAGGGACATGCAAGCAAAATATCAGGGTGTTACATTCATGGGTGCGAAGTGGAGGGTGCAGATGGGTGGGAGGAAATGAATGTTTCGAGAGGGAGAAGCAAATGTCAACAAGACAGAAGGAGGTAAAATCCCTGGGGAGGGGCTGAGGACCGATGTTTGTGGGATTATCCCGGGGACGTGGAGGAAACTCCGATCAAGATTAGGACTGGAGTAGAGAGTGTCAGTGGGGCTGAGAAACACAGGCTAGCAAATCCTCTCCCTAACGTCGTGGTTCTTCGCTCAGATGGAGGAGGATGTTCTGATAAAGAGGAGGAGTGGTGAGGAGGGGGTGGGAATGGTGTCGAGTTGGCTAACAATTGGGAGAGTTTTGAGAGTTCTTCCTTTCTCGAATCCTGTTCACTCTGTCTGTCTGTGAAGGCTGAGAAATCCAGTCAGGAGAACCCCGCCAAGGGACGGCGCACAGCAAGGTGAGGGTCCGAGTGTATTCCTCTCCACCTCCCTCTCCTATTCACTACACCAACTCCTCTACAAATTCCCCCACTCTCCCTGCCTCCCACTCCTCCTCTCGCTTTACACCCCTCAGACTCTCTTCCCACACTGCCTCCCTCTCAGTCTTCCTCTACTCCGCACTCTTCAATCTGCCTACTCCTCTTCTCCCTCTCCATCCTCATGCTTCTACCTCTCTGTGTCGTTCTCTCTCCTTCCCTACCCACCATCTACGCCCTCTCTATACTTTTTCCTTCGTCTTTCTCCATACCCGGTTCATCGTTCCCCCAATGTGGAATCTGCGTCTCTCCCTATCACTTCCTTTCTCCAACCATTGCTAAATTCATCTTCTCCTTCTCCTCCCAACTCCCTTTCCTATCGCCACCCTTCTCTCTTTCGGAACACCCTCAGTCTTCACTCTCCCTTCTCTTTTACTCCCTGCCTCCCTACCCATCTCTACCCATTTACCCTTTCGCACTCTCGCTCTCTTTCCACACCGTCTTTCCTTTTCTCTACCCTTCCTTTGCCCTTTACTACTCTCTCCCTCGCTCTCTATCCAGCTGCTCAATGGGGCAGAGTTTGTTAAGTGTGTCCAGGAAGGATTCCTGTCACAGTGTGTTGACAGGCCGACTAGGTGGAATGCCATACCAGTTCTAGTATTCGGTAACGAACTGGGTCAGGTCAAAGATCTGTCAGTGGGTGAGCATCTAGGGGACAATGGTTACCGCTCCCTGGCCTTTAGCATCATCATGAAAAAAAAGAATCAGACAGGCCAGGAAAATTTTTAATTGTCGAATGGGAAAATTATGAGGCTATGAGGCTAGAACTTGCGGGTGTAAATTGGGGTGATGTTTCTGCAGGGAAATGTAATATGAACATGTGGTTGATGTTTATGGATCTCTCGCAGGATGTTATGGATTAATTTGTCCCGGTGAGGAAGATAAAGAATGGTAGGGTGAAGGAACCATGGGTAACAAGTGAGGTGGAAAATCTAGTCAGGTGGAAGAAGGCAGCATACATGAGGTTTTGGAAACAAGGATCAGAAGGGGCTATTGACGAATATAGGGTAGCAAGAAAGGAGCTTAAGAAGGGGCTGAGGAAACCAAGAAGGGGACATGAGAAGGCCTTGGCGAGTAGAGTCAAGGAAAGCCCCAAGGCATTCTCCAATTATGTTAGGAACAAAAAAATGACAGGAGTGAAGGTAGGACCGATTAGGGATAAAGGTGGGATGTTGTGTCTGGAGTCTGTAGAAGTGAGCGAGGTCCTCAATGAATACCTCTCTTCGGTATTTACCAATGACAGAGAACTTTATTACGGTGAATACAATATGAGTGAGGTTGATGTTCCAGAGCATTTCGATATTAATGGAGAGGAGGTGTTTGAGTTGTTAAAATACAGGAGGGCGGACAGGTCCCCGGATCCTGACGGAATATCCCCCAGATTGCTCCACGACACTAAGGAAGAGATTGCTGAGCTTCTGGTTAGGATCTTTATGTCCTCGTTGTCCACTGGAATGGACTGGAGGATAGGAGTGAGGCGAATGTTGTCCCGTTGTTCAAAAAAGTTTGTATGGGTAGTCAGGCTAATTATAGACCAGTGAGCCTTACGTCTGTGTTGGGAAAGCTGTTGGAAAAGATTCTTAGAGATGGGATCTATGGGCATTTAGAGAATCATGGCTGATCAGGGACAGTCAGCATGGCTTTGTGAAAGGCGGATCGTGTCTAAAAAGCCTGCTGCAGTTCTTTGAGGAGAAGATTTGGCATACAGATGAGGGTAGTGCAGTGGATGTGATCTAAATAGATTTTGGTAAGGCATTTGACAAGATGCCAAACGATAGGCTTATTCAGAAAGTCAGAAGGCATGGGATTCAGGGAGGTTTAGCCAGGTGGATTCACAATTGGCTTTACTCTCTGGAGAGAAGGCGGATGAGAGGAGACATGATAGAGGTGTACAAGCTATTAAGAGGGATAGACAGAGTGGACAGCCAGCGCCTCTTCCCGAGGGCACCACTGCTCAGTACAAGAGGACATGGCTTTAAGGTAAGGAGAGGGAAGTTCAAGGGCGATGTCAGAGGAAGATTTTTATTTACTCAGAGAGTGGTTGGTGAGTGGAATGCACTGCCTGAGCCAGCGGTGGAGGTGGATACACTAGTGAAATTTAAGAGACTACTGGACAGTAATATAAAGGAATTTAAGGTAGGGGGGTATATGGGAGGCAGGGTTTAAGAGTCGGCACAACATTGTGGGCTGAAGGGACTGAAATGTGTAGTAATATTCATTGTTCTATTAAGTCCAGTTACAGAGTTTGGATGGGCAAGCCGGTGTTTCTAGATCGGGGCGACACGGGTGCTGGTGTTTGAGAGGAGAATGAGAGAGGGGCAAACAAATGGGGGTGGGGTAAGATAACGGGGAAGCGGTGAGAGTTGGGTAAGATGGGAGAGAAGTGGCGAGAGGAATTGTGGAGTGAAAGGATTGAGAGAGTAGGGAGTGAGCGAAAGAGAGAGAAAGAGAAAGTCACGGAACAAAGAAGAGAAGATAGAGTGCACCACTGAAAGGAGAAGTTGGAGAAAACACTTTACTGCCAAAGGGGGATCCCTCACCTCGGCGGGTTTTTCGGTGTTTGCCCTGGGGTTTGGTTTCACGCAGACAGAGCGTCTGAAGCCCCGGCGATGAGCAGGAGTAGTCCGACACGTAAACCAGGAACCAACAAGGGGATGCGAATCTCCAGGGCAATAGAGTGACACAAATCCCTCCGACATTCCATCCTTCCCAAATCCCAATTTCCTTCTATACTTCCTTCCATTCCTTTCCTCTCTCACACCCTTTGACTCCTCAGTCCCTCTATCGTCTAATTTTTTTCCCTCAACCCTTCCCTTCTGCACTCTTCTTTCCTCTGTACCTCTCCCCTACCCTCCTCTCCGTTTCCTATCATTCCTTCTCTCTCTCTTCCATTCACGCTCCCCACCCCACTTTTCTCCCTTTCACTCACAATAGCCTCCTCCACTATTTTTCCTCCCATCTACCTCGTCCCCCCTGGTTTCCCCATCTCCATTACTTTTACTTTACCCTCTCTCCCAACACTCCCTCTTCTCTCCTTCCCTCTGCCTACTCAGTCCACAGCCACACAGTTCCATCTCTCTCTGCCGTAACCCAATCTCCCCCCTCTCTCTCCCCACTATTACTACAGTTACCCCCGCCACTCTCGTATCACTCGAACAGGCACTCGCACACCCTCATACTCCCTCCAGCCTCACAGCCGCCTCCCCACCCCTGCTCTCTGTTTCTCTCTCAATCAGCTGCTCATCTTGTGTTAGTTGGTGTTGGTCTGCCTCTTTTGTCAACACGGCCTTGCTCTGACAACTGTTGCTTCCCCTATTCAGCTCAGAGCCACTGAGAAACCTCGGCAGGATGGACGACAGTGAGACTTATATGAATGTGAAATTCGCAAAAACGGACGCACGGTCTCCTTCCCGTGGTGAGTGGGGCAGAAAACCGGAGGGAGGGAGTTTCAATCTGCGTTAGACCAGGAGGGCGTGTGGTGGGTCGGTGTGGAAGAAACCGCACTCTGTGTCTAACCCTGCTCGTGCATGATGGTACGGTGTGAAGGAAAATTCACTCTGTCTCTGACCCCGAGTGATTGTGATGGGACAGATGGCGGGAAATTGACTCTGTGATGGCGGGGTGTCTGACCCCGGGAGTTTGTGATCGAACGATGTGGACGGAACTTCAATCCGTGTCTGACACTGGGAGTTTGTGATGGGACGGTGCGGAGGGAGCTTTACTTTATGTCTCACCTTGGGAGTGTGCGATGGGAAGGTGTAAATGGAGATTTACTCTGTGGCTGACCACGGGAGTGTGTGATGGGACGGTGTGGTGGGAGCTTCAGTCTGTGTCTCACCCCGGGAGTGTGTGATGGGACGGTGTGATCAGACAGTTTCTGACCCTCACTCCTCTGCTCCCAGCGGAAGCTGATGGATCGTCCCTGGCACCTGACGTCAGGATTCTTTCTGAGCCCCGGGTCCAGAGAGATGGAAGTCAGTTTCATCTCTGTCAGTTTGTCGGTGTTTATCTGATGGGTCCACTCCTGTCGAGAGATCTTCGGGCAAGAGCGCCATGAATCCTGACGATTTCCTGTTTGCGGATGTCAGAGTGTATTGCTCGGACTGGCGACTGGGAGAGAGCACTGTCAGGGGTTGGGGCGTCAGTGGGGATGGTGCGCATTGGGAGGGGCGGAGTGGAGGGAGCGACCTGGGTTGGCGGTATCGAAGGCCGCTGTGGATCGGGGTGAAGAAAGTGGTGAGGGATGATAGAATGTCATGGGAGGGACAGTACTGTGGTAGTGTCGTGGTAGGGGCTGTGTGGTGGAAATGTCACTGAGGAGGGGGAGCTGCGAGGTCGAAGGAGGGAGCGCTGTGGGTTTGCAGATGAATAAGGAACGTTGTGTGGAGGCAGTTATGAGGGAGAGCTGTGTAAAATGTTGTAATCATCTCTCTCAATCTCCACAATCTCTCCTCTCTCTCCCTTCTCTCCCCTCTCCCTCTTCTCTCTCCGAACAAGCCATTTCCCTTCCTTCCTCTTTTTTCTCCCTTTCTCTCCCATCCTCTCTCCTGCTCTTCCCCTCTTCTCTCCTCTACCACTCTTTGCCCTTTTCTAATCCACTCTCCCCTCCCGCGACATCATTTCATCCTTCCTCATCTCATCCTCTCAGTTCCCTTCTCTCCATTCTCCCCCTCCCTCCTCACTACACCTCCTCTCTATCGGCACCTCCTCTCTACCTTCCCTCTCTCTGTTTCTTCCTACCTCTCCATCCCCTGCGACTGACTTTATCATTTCCACTTTCCTTCTCACTCTCCCTCGTCTGCTCTCCCCCTCGCACTCTCCATCCCTCTTACCAACTCTCTTTCCTCCCTCACTCTGACCCTCCCTCTCCACACTCGCTCGCTCTTTTCCCCCACTGTCTACCCATCTCTCAGCCTCTTCTCCGATTTTCCTTTCTCTCTTCCCTCTCTGTTTGCCCACTTACTCAATCCTCTCCCCTCTGACACACCCACCCGGTCTCACACTCTCACTCTCCCCTTTGCACTCTTCCCCTCTCTATCGCTCCCTTGGTCTTTCGCACTTCGCTCATGCACGGTTGAACCACCCCATCGATCACTTTTACCCTCTCTCTCCGTGTCTCTTCCCTCTCTTCTCATTCCCCCTCACTCCCTCTCGCTATCTCCCACCCCGCTCACCCCTTCACTTACCTCCACTCCCGGTACTCTCTCTTCCCCACTCTTTGCATCTCGCTGTCTCCCATTCTCTAACACTCTCTCTCACATTCTCTCTGTTTATCTCCCAGACGGTCTGACCTGCACCTACTCAGAGCTGAACTTTCGGAAAGACAAACCCCTCATCGTGAAGGATGAGGATCCTCCCATCGCCTCGGGACCCGGCGAGTTGCCAATCACTGCACAGACAGGTAAGAATTCTTCAATAATGACGTCATTTCCGAGCTGTCACGTGCCATAACCCCCCGTGCCCAAGTTTCTAATGCATCAGCCGCGACTGTTTCTCTGTCAACTCCTCCCATAGACTGACCACCATCACTTTCCCATCTCATCTTAGACCTGTGTGCTTTTTCTCCTCTATTCCCCAAGTTCAGGGAAAATAACTGTGGGCATTCGCTTTGTCTGTGCCCCTCGTGGCTTTAGAATCCCCTGAAAGGTCATCCCAGCGCTACAGGGAATAACGTCGCTACCAACCCACCCTCTCTTCATAACTCAGTCCCTGGAGTGCCGGCAAAATCTTCCTCTGCACTCTTTCCATAGCACCATAGAACATTACAGCACAGAAACAGCCCTTTTGGCCCTACGAATCATTTTTCTGCCTAGTCCCACTGACCTGCACCTGGACCATAGGCCGGGGGACTCCTCTCATACATGTACCTGTCCAAATTTCCCTTAAATGTTAGCAGTGAGCGCGCATTTACCACTTCACCTGGCAGCTCATTGCACACTCCCACTATTCTCTGTGTGAAGAAATCCTACACTAATGAACCCTTTAAACTTTCTCTCCTTCACTCTTAACACATGCCCTCTGTTTTTAATTCGTCCTACCCTCATTGGGAAAAGCCTACTTGCATTCACTCTATTTATATCCATCAAATCTCCCCTCATTCTTCTACGCTCCAGGGAATAAAGTCCTCAACTATTCAACCTTTCTCTGTAACTCAAATCCCGGCAAAATCCTTGTAAACCTTCTCTGCACTCTTTCAACCTTATTAATATTCTTCCTGTAAATCGATGACCAAAACTGCAAACAACACTCCACATTCGGCCTCACCAATGCCTTATACAACCTCACCGTAACATTCGACATCTTATACTCAATACTTTGATTTATAAAGGTCAATAAAACAAAAGCTGAGGAGGGGGCGCTGAGTGGTCGAAGGAGGGAGCGCTGTGGGATTGCAGATGGATAAGGAACGTTGTGTGGATGCGGTGATGAGGGAGCGCTGTGAGGGAGAACTCTACAATATTTCCTCTTCCTCTCTCCCTTCGTTCCCTTCTCCCTCCTCAGTCTCAAGCCATGAACTTTCCATTCTCTTTTTATCCCTTTCTCTCCCACCCACTCTTTCCTGCTCTTTCCGTCTTCTCCCACTCTTTGCCCTTTATCATCAATTCTCCCCTCCATCGACATCATCTCATCCTCTCAGTTCCCTTCTCTCCATTCTCCCCCTCATTACACATCCTCTCATTCGCTCCTTCTCTCTCTCCTTCTTCCTACCACTCTGTCCCCTGCCACTGACACTATCTGTTCCACTTTCTCTCTCACTCTTCCACTCACTCTCTCCATCCCGCTTTCCCACTCCTTGTCCTCCCTCACTCTGCTCCTCCCTCTCGACACTCGCTCGCTTTTTCCCCACTGTCTACACATCTCTCAACCACTTTCTCCGCTTCCACATTCTCTCTTCCCTCTCTGTTTGCGCACTCTTTCAATCCTCTCCCCCTGGCACACTCCCTGGCACTCTCGCTCTCCCCCTTTGCACTCTCCCCCTCTCTACCGCTCCCTTAGTCTCTCCGACTTCGCTCATGCACGGCTGAACCACCCCATCGATCACTTTTTCTTTCATTCTCATTCCCTCTCTTCTCATTCCCCCTCACTCCCTCTCGCTATCTCCCATTCCACTCACCCCTTCACTTACCTCCTCTCCAGGTACTCTCTTCCCCTCTCTCTGCATCTCGCTTTCCCCCATTCTCTAACATTTTCTCGCCTTGTCTCCCAGACGTTCTGACATCCACCTACTCAGAGCTGAACTTTCGGAAAGACAAACACTTCATCGATGAGGATGAGGATCCTCCCATCGCCTCGGGATCCGGCGAGTTGCCAATCACTGCACAGACAGGTCAGAATCCTTCAATAATGACGTCATTTCCGAGATGTCGCGTGACATACCCCTCGTGCCCAAGTTTCTAAAGCATCAGCCGCGACTGCTTCTCTGTCAACCATAAAACATTACAGCAAAGAAACAGGCCTTTTGGCCTTACGTGGCTGCGCCGAACCATTTGTCTACCTAGTCCCACTGAACGGCACCTGGACCATATGCCTGCGGACACCTCTCGTACATGTACCCATCCATATTTTCCTTAAATGTTAAAAGTGAGCGCTCATTTACCTCTTCATCTGGCAGCTCATTCCACACTCCCACTATTCTCTGTGTGAAGAAATCACCCACTAATGTACCATTTAAACTTTCTCCCCTATTTTCTCCCCAAATAGCCCTACCCAATTTTAGGTTTTACTATTGGGCTGCCAATATAAGGAATATTACTTTCTGGTCCTATTATAGTTATCGTAAAGTTTGCCCATCATGGGTCTCCTTAGAAGTTAATTCTGCAAAACATTCCTCTATTGTCTCTCTTCTTGGATCATACTTTTCTTTTTCAGCAAATAAAACAACAGATAACATCATTGTTAAACAAACTTTAAGGATCCGGTCTCAATTTAGAATTTTTTTTGGTTTAGCGAATTTTTCATTATCATCTCCCATTCTCCTATTTTTTTTATCCCTTCCATGACTGATAAATTTTTTAAAGATTGGGATGAACTAGGTATTAAGTGTTTTGGGACTTATTTATCTCAGGATCTCTTGCTTCATTTGACTAATTGTCAAATAAGTTTGCACTCCCAAAAACACATTTTTACAGATACCTTCAAATTAGAGATTTTCTACGTTTCCAATTTGCTACCTTTCCTATAGGTCCTGATAAAAATTTACTGGACGATCTTTTAAATTTAAAATCTTTTGTTAATGGTTCTATTACCGGTATCTATAACTTTTTGATTGATTCTAGACAAGACTTTTTAGATAAAATAAAAAAAGCTTGGGTGAATGACCTAATTTGTCAGATTTCTGATGATAGATGGAATTAAATTCTTAAACGGGTTAATAAATCATTTTTCTGTGCTCGTCATTCTCTTCGACAATTTAAAATGGTTCATAGAACTTACATTTCTAAACAGAAACTGTCCAGTTTTTACCCGAATGTTTCTCCACTTTGTAATAATTGGAACTCTGCTGATGCCTCTTTAGTTCATAATTTTTGGTTTTGCTCTACAATTGAATAGTTTTGGCGGGAAGTATTCCATACCTACTCACAACATTTTAGGGTTCAATTTGACCCAAATTCCCTTACTGCCTTGTTTGGCATTATTGCAAATGAAGATATAACTTTAAATACTCCTAACCTGCAAGTTTTAGTTTTTACCTCTCTTTTAGCAAGAAGAGCAATCTCGCTTAAATGGAAGGAGTCTATCCCTCCTACATATCTTCAATAGCTACGTGATATTACGTCATTTAAATTTAGAAAAGATCTGCTGCTCAGTCTTAAATTCGAAAAAAATATTTTTATGATATTTGTTGACCTTTCCTAAATTACTTTTCCAATTTATATAGTTTAACAGTGCAGACTTTTATGGATATTTTTATCTTCTCTTCTTAAGTGAATATGTTCTTTTTTTTCTAATTTATCCATTGTCATCCATCAGCTTTTTTCTTTGGTAGTTGGTAGGGGGTTGACTTTTTTGTATAAAAAAAATATTTTATGATGCATGACTTATCTTTAAATTTTTGATTACAGAGTGGTATACCATTATGTGTTATGCTAAAACATTTTGATCAATTTTATGACAATATATGAATGTACAAAAGTTATGTTGAGATGTATCTATGTGTTGCACTCTGTACATCTTGTTTTTTTTTTGCTTCTGAATAAAAATATTGTAAAATTAAAACTTTCTCCCCTTCTCCCTTGACACATGCCCTCTGTTTTTTTTTCTCCCAACCCTCATTGTGAAAAGCCTGCTTTCATTCACTCTACCTATACCCATCATAATTTTATACACCTCTATCAAATCTCCCCTCATTCTTCTACGCTGCAGGGAACAAAGTCCTAACCTATTCAACCTTTCTCTGTAACTCAGTTACTCAAGTCTTGACAATATTCTTGTAAACCTTATCTTCACTCTTTCAACCTTATTAATCTTCTTCCGGTAAATTGGTGTCCAACACTGCACACAACACTTCATATTTGGCCTCACCAATGCATTGAACTAGCTCAACTGAACATTCCAACTCTTATACTTAATACCTGGATTTATAAAGGCGAAAAACGAAAAGCTCTGTTTTTGACCCTATCTACCCGTGACGCCACTTTTAGGGAATTTTGTATCTGTTATCCCAGATCCCTCTGTTCTACTGCGCTCCTCAGTGCACTACCATTGACCTTGTATTTTCTACCTTGGTTTGTCCTTCCAAAGTGCAATACTTCACCTTTGTCTGTATTAAACTCCATCTGCCATTTGTCAGACCATTTTTCCAGCTGGGCGATATCCCCCTGCAAGGTTTGAAAACCTTCCTCGCTGTCCGCTGCAGCTCCAATCTTTGTATCATCAGCAAATTTTCTGATCCAATTTACCACATTATCATCCAGATCATTGATATAGATGACAAATAACAATGGACCCCGCACTGATCCCTGTGGCACACCACTAGTCCCAGGCCTCCACTCAGAGTAGCAATCCTCCACTACCACTCACTGGCTTCTCCCACTGAGCCAATGTCTAATCCAATTTACAACCTTAAGGTGTATACTTAGCGACTGACCTTTGCTAACCAACCTCCCATGCGTGACCTTGTCAAAGGCCTTACTGAAGTCCATGTAGACAACAACCACTGCCTTCCCTTCATGCGCTTTCCTGATAACCACCGTAAAACACTCCGATAGGTTTGTTAAACATGACCTACCTTGACCCTCCTTAATAATTCACTGTCTATCCAAATACTGGCAGATCGTATCTATCAGTACTTATTTCAATTATTTACCTACCACCGCCGTCAAACTTACCTGCCGGTAATTTACCGGTTTACTTTCAGAGCCTTTTTTTTTAAAGAATGGAACAACATGAGCTACCCTCCGGCACCTCACCCGTAGATACCGACATTTTAAGTATATCTGCCAGGGCCCCTGCAATTTCAACCCTAGTATCCCTCAGGGTCCGAGGGAATACCCTTTCAGGTGCTGGGGATTTATCTACTCCCGATTTGCCTCAACATAACAAGCACCTCCTCCTCTTCAATCTATATAGGTTCCATGGTTTCACCACTTGTTTGCCTTATTTCCTTTGACTCCATGCCAGTTTCCATTGTAAATACAGACGCAAAAAAAGACATTTAAGATCTGACCCATTTATTTTGGTTCCATACATAGCCGACCTCTCTGATGTTCAATAGAACCGATTTTATCCCTTACTATCCTTTTGCTCTTAACATTCCCATAGGAGCTCTTTGGATTAGCATTCACCTTGACTGCCAAAGCAACCTTCTTTCAGCCCTCCTGATTTCTTTCTATTTTTCCCCGCCTCTCCGAACCCTGTCTTCCATCTTCCGAAGCGATCTGTCTTCAGGGAGCAAATGTTAAAGTCAGCGTCCAAATCCGCATAAATCAGTCAAACCTCCTTGGACCGCACACCATTATACAGAGTAGCTTACAAAGTGGAAGCATAACATGCCTTATTTAGTTCCCAAAATATCACGTCCAAACCCCCTGCTCTCGCGACCCATCCTTGTTCATCACTCAAAATAGAGGAACTGCTCCGCACGTGACCGCAAGAAGCTGCAGAGCTCAGTGGACGCAGCTGAGAACAGCTCCGAAACCAGCCTCCCCTCCATGGACTCTGACTGCACTCCCTGCTGCCTCGGGAAAGCAGCCAGCTTCATCAAAAATCCACCTCCACCAATCTCCCTTCTGCACCAACCCCGTGGAAAGGAAGATACGAAAGCAGTGTCACCAGTACATAGGACAGAACATAGAAATTTACAGCACATAGCAAGCCCTTCGGCCCACAATGTCGTGCCGTCCATCTAACCTACTGTAGAGATTGCCTGGAATTTCCCTAGCCGCAGGACCGCCACATATCCAAGGTGTGAAAAAAGAACAAAGTTTCAAACAATGATATAACAACGAGCAAAATGATACAACCTTGACCTCTGTCTTTTCCCTCTCTCTCTCACCAATACTCTCTCGCTCCCTCTGAACCCTCCTTCCTCCTGCGACTTTTTCCCTCCTCTCATTCTATCCCTCTCTTCTTCACTCTTTCGCTATCGCTCCCATACTTCGAAATCCCGCTTCACTCGAACCTCGCTATCTCTTCTCCATCCATTCCCACTCCCATTTCGCTCCCCTTTCCCTTTCCCCATGCTCTCCTAATTCCCGCCCATCGACCTCGTCTCTCACTCACTTTCCCTTTCCATTCACTCATTCGACCCCCTCATTACTGCTCGGTTTCCCGTCTCTCTCATTTCACTTCACTCTCTCCCTCACCTTCTCTCCCTGTCTCTCAGCCGTCTCTCTCCCCCTCACATAAACCTCTCTCTCCCTACTCTCTCACCCTCTCACTGCTCAATCTCTCTATCCTCACTCGCCCCATTTTCTGACGATCTCTCCTCTTCCGTTTCTCTCACACTCTTTCATTCTCTCTCTTTCTCTCCCAGACGGTCTCACATCCACCTACTCAGTGCTGAACCTTCCGAAAGACGAACTTCACGTCGATGAGGATGAAGATCCTCCCATTGCCTCGGGATCCGCCGAAACATCAGTGACTGCACAAGAAGGTCAGAGTTCACATAAATGACGTCATTCTGAAGGGGTCACCTGCCATGCACCCAAGTTGTCAAATCCTAATCCATCTGCCCACTCATCATGACCAACGCGTCAGACGCATTCTTCAGCGCCCTACCTGTGACTTCACTTACTCAGGGAACCGTGTACCCGTACCCCGAGGCTCCTATGTTGTATACAATTTCACGGAGTTGCACCTGTTCACTGTGAAACTCCGACCATGTTGTTCCTCTTCTTCAAGTACAACTGCTGGCCCTTGTCCGAATTAAACTGCATTTGCCACTACCTAGCACACTTCCCCAGCTGACCGATATCCCCCTTAAATGTCCACACTTTTAACAAAGCCACCAGCGTTAGAGACGTCTGCAAGCCCCTACAGCAAAGCCAATTGTATATCCAGTTACACAGCCCACACTGCCTCGCACACTATCTTCTACAGCGGTATGCCATCTCGGACCTTGTTAACAGCCCTGTTAAAGTCTATGTATTCTACATCTGCTATCAGTGCTGTTCTGTCTTTCCCGTTTAAATAGGACCGATTACTCTCTCTGCGTCTCACACACACTAGTATCTCCCTCCCTCTGCTATTTTCTAATTCCCCTATATTCCCCTCCCTCCCTTTATATCTGCTCCGTCTCTCCCTACCTCCCTGCCGCACAAATCAGTCAGTCAAATCCCCCTGGGTCCCACAGCATTCTACAGAGTAGCCTGCAAAGTGGAAACGTTGAACGCCTTATTGAGTTCCCGGCAGACCACGTCTACCACTCTGCTCTCATGAGCCGCCCTGCTTCCTGACTCAACATATAGAAACTACTCCACCAGTGTCCGCAGGAAACTGCAGAGCGTTGTGGACACAGCTGAGTACATCTCTGAAACCAGCCACATAGACCAGTGAACTCTGTCTACCCTTCCTACTTGGCCCGATAAAGTTGTCAGTATAATCATAGATCTGCCACCCCCTCCCCCCCCCACCCAACTCACCACGGGAAGAAAGCATGTCTCAGCAGAACATTAAAACGTGGAACATAGCCCACAATGTCTCAATGTGGTGCCGACCATCTCACCCGCTCTAGAAACTAACCGGAGTTTTCATAGCGCATAGCTCTTTATTATTTCTGAGCTTCAAGAGACTCTTTAGAAACCCTGTTGTATCCGCTTCCACCGCCCCCCGATGGCAGTGTATTTCAAACACCCACCATTCATGTGTAATGAACTTACCCCTGACATCCCCTCGGCATCTATTTCCAAGAACCCTGAACTATACCTCCTCGTGTTAGACACTTCAGCCCTGGAGGAAAAAGCCTCTGACTGTCCACACGATCAATGTCTCTCATCATCATGTACACCTCTATCAGGTGACGTCTCATATTGCGTCCCTCCAAGAAGAAAAGGCCAATTTCACTCATGAGGTGACCAGAAATGAACACAGTACGCCAAGTCGGATTTTACCAATGTCTTATATAGGTGTAACTATGCTCCAGAAGGGAACCAACGACGTAGGTAGGAAACCGGAGGATGTAATGAAAACAGACTACAGGGAGTTAGGAATGAAGTTGAGAAGCAGGAACTCAAAGTTAGTAATATCGGGATTCCTGTCGGTGCCACTAACACTGAGTATGGAAATGGAGCAAGTTGGAGGATAAATGCGTGGCTGAGGGATTAGAGCAGAGGGCAGGCATTCAGATTTCTAGTACATTGGGACCTCCTTTGGGGCAGGCATAACATGTACAAAAAGGACAGGTTGTACTTGAATCCGAAAGGAACCAATATGCAGGCAGGAAGGTTTGCTAAGGCAGTTGGGGAGAGTTTAAACTGGAATTGCAGTGGGGTGTGAAGGAAACTTGAGAGACGTACAATGGGCTGTTGGCTCTCAAATACATAAAGCTTGCAGACATTGCGGTACGGAGGAAAGATTATCTCTGACCGATGGAATGAGATGTGTCTATTTCAGTGCAAAAAGTATTATGAACAAAGCGGATGAGCTTAGGGCGTGAATTACTACTTGGAGCTATGAGGCTGCTGCCAGTAGAGAGACTTGGATGGTTCAGGGACAGGAATGGCTGCTTAGAATGCCAGGCTATAGATGTTTCAGAAAGGGTGCGGGCGCGGCACTCTGATCACAGACGGTGGCACATCTCCGGAAAAGAAGCCAGTCACGGAGAGATGGTGTACTGATGCTCTGTGGGTGAAAGATAGAAACAGGGAGGGGTCAATAACCCTACGGGGTGCTTTTGTTTTTTTTTATGGACCTCCCAATAGTAACAGGGACATCGAGGAGAAGATTTGGAAACATATCCCGGAAAGGAGTAATAATAACAGGGTTGTCTTGCTGAGAGATTTTAATTTCCCAAATATTCATTGGCATCTCACAAGAACAGGGGGTTAGATGGGCTGGAGTGTGTTAGGTGTGTTCAGAAAGTTTTCCAAATACAATACATAGACTAGGCTAAAGAGGAGAGGCTGTGCTTAATCTGGTATTTGGACATGAAGCTGGTCAGGTGTCAGGTCTCCATGTGTGGGAGAGCATTTTGGAGATAGTGATCTATCACCTTTACCACAGTATTGGGGAGGAATAGGAAAAGACACGTTAGGGAAGTGTTTAGTTGTAGTAAGGGGAAATATGAAGCTATCAGTCAGGAACTTGGAAGCATTTTAACGGGGGCACAACTGCGCAAACGCGTGTATATCGGACCGTGAGGCAGCGGGAGTATTTAAAGAGAACGGTTAGACGGACCGGGCGACGGAGTAGAGGGATACACAGTAGGAAGGCTTTGTCTTGAGAGACTTCGGCGAGCAGAGGCTGAGGACGAGCTTCACTCCAAGTGAGGTAAGGCCGTGTAAGTCCCTTTCAAAGTAGAAAGTTTCAAAAGTTGAGGCAAGTATTGGGTAGGTCATGGCAACTGAGATCAGCCCCTTTGTTTTGTTCATTGTGCAGCATGTGGGAAATCAGAGATACTTCCAGTGGCCCTGATGATTATGTGTGCAGGAAGTGTGTCCAACTGCAGCTTCTGGTAGACCGCATTGAGCGTCTGGAGCTGCGATTGGATTCATACTGGAGCATCGCGATGCTGAGAAAGTCGTGAATAGCTCGTTCAGTGAGTTGGCCACAGCGCAGGTAAGTGTTACAGAGGCAGAAAGGGAAGGGGTGGCCACTAGACAGTGTAGCAGTAGGCAGGTAGTGCAGGAATCTACTGAGGTAATCTCCCAACTAAACAAATATACTGTTTTGGATACTGGTGGGGCAGATGTCTCATCAGGGGAAGGCAGCAGCAACCGTGTTCATTGCACCATGGGTAGCTCTGCGGCACAGGAGGGAAGGAAAGTGAGTGGGAGAGCTATAGTGATAGGGGATTCGATTGTAAGGGGAATAGATAGGCGTTTCTGCGGCCGCACACGAAACTCCAGGATGGTATGTTGCCTCCCTGGTGCAATGGTCAAGGATGACTCTGAGCGGCTGCAGGACATTCTGGAGTGGGAGGGTGAACAGTTAGTGGTCGTGGTGCACATAGGTACCAACGGTATAGGCAAAAAAAAACAACAAAAAACAAAACGGGATGAGGTCCTACAAGGTGAATTTAGGGAGTTAGGAGATAAACTAAAAAGTAGGACCACAAACGTAATATTCTCTGGATTACTACCAGTGCCACGTTCTAGTCAGTGTAGAAATAGGAGGATATTTCAGATGAATACGTGGCTTGAAAAATGGAGCAAAGGGGAGGGATTGAAATTTCAGGGGCATTGGAGCCAGTTCTGGGGGAGGTAGGACAGGTATAAACAGGACGGTCTGCACCTGGGCTAGACTGGAACCAATGTCCTAGGGGGAGCGTTTGCTACTGCTGTTCAGGAGGATTTAAACTAATGTGGAAGAGGGATGGGAACAAGTGCAGAGAGACAGATGGGTGTAAAATGAGGGAAGAAGCAAAAGTAGTAAGGTGAAATGTAATCGTGGCAGGCAGGCAAATCCAGGGCTAAAAGCAAAAAGGGCCAATTTTCAACATAATTGTATAAGGGCTAAGAGTGTTGTAGAAACAAGCCTGAAGGCTTTGTGTGTCAATGCGAGGAACATTCGTAACAAGGTGGATGAATTGAATGTGCAGATAGTTATTCATGAGTATGATACAGTTGGGATCACAGAGACATGGTTCCAGGGTGACCAAGGATGGGAGCTCAACATCCAGGGATATTCAGTATTCAGGAGGGATAGACAGGAAAGAAAAGGAGGTGGGGTAATATTGCTGGTTAAAGAGGAGATTAATGCAATAGAAAGGAAGGGCATTAGCTTGGAGGATGTGGAATCGATATGGGTAGAGTTCCATAACACTGAGGGGCAGAATAACGCTGGTGGGAGTTGTGTACAGGCCACCTACCAGTAGTAGTGAGATTGGGGATAGCATTAAACAGGAAATTAGAAATGCGTGCAACAAAGCAACAGTAGTTATAATGGGTGACTTCAATCTACATATAGATTGGGTGAATCAAATTGGTCAGGCCGCTGAGGAAGAGGATTTCTTGGAATGTATGCGGGATAGTTTTCTGAACCAACATGTCGAGGAACCATCTAGAGAGCAGGCCATTCTGGAATGGCTATTGAGCAATGAGGAAGGGATATTTAGCAATCTTGTCATGCGAGGCCCCTTGGGTAACAGTGATCAAAATATGGTGGAATTCTTCATTAAGATGGAGGATGACACAGTTAATTCAGAAACAAAGGTTCTGAACTTAAAGAAGGGTAACTCTGAAGTTATGAGACGTGAATTTGCTAAGATAGACTGGCAAATGATACTTGAAGGGTTGACAGTGGATATGCAATGGCAAGCATTTAAAGATCGCATGGATCAACTACAACAATTGTTCATCCCAGTTTGGCAAAATAATAAACCAAGGAACCAGTGCACCCGTGACTGACAAGGGAAATTAGGGATATTATCAAGTCCAAAGAAGAAACATATAGAAATTAGGGGGAAAAAAAGCAGCACACCTGAGGACTGGGAGAAATTCAGAGTCCAGCAGAGGACGACAAAGGGCTTAATTAGGAAAGGGAAAAAAAGATTATGAGAGAAAGCTGGCAGGGAACATAAAAACTGACTTTAAAAGCTTTCATAGACATGTGAAAAGAAAAAGATTGGTCAAGACAAATGTAGACCCTTACAGTCAGAAACAGGTGAATTGATCATAGGGAACAAGCACATGACAGACCAATTGAATAACTACTTTGGTTCTGTCTTCACTAAGGAGGATATAAATAATCTTCCGGAAATAGTAGGGGACCGAGGATCTAGTGAGATGGAGCAACTGAGGGAAATACATGTTATTACGGAAGTGGTGTTAGGTAGATTGAAAGGATTAAAGGCAGATAAATCCCCAGGGCCAGATTGTCTGCATCACAGAGTGCTTAAGAAAGTAGCCCAAGAAATAGTGGATGCATTAGTGATTATTTTTCAAAATTCTTTAGATTCTGGATTCGTTCCTGAGGATTGGAGGGTGGCTAATGTAATCCCACTTTTTAAAAAAGGAGGGAGAGATGAACTGGGGAATTATAGACCGTTTAGTCTGACATAGGTGGTGTGGAAAATGCTAGTGCCGATTATCAATGATGTGATAACAGCACATTTGGAAAACGGTGAAATCATCGGCCAAAGTCATCATGGATTTGTGAAAGGATAATCATGTCTCACGAATCTTATAGAATTTTTTGAAGATGTAACTAGTAGAGTGGATAGGGGAGAATTGGAATGTCTCTATTTGACCCCCCCCCCCCCATTCTCCTGAACTCCAGGGAATACAGCCCAAGAGCTGCCAGACGTTCCTCATACGGTAACCCTTTCATTCCTGGAATCATTCACGTCAATCTTCAGCGAAACCTCTTCAAAGTGAGGATATCCTTTCTAAAATAAGGAGCTCAAAACTCCACACGATACGTTAAGTGTGGTCTCACGAATGCTTTATAGAGCCTCAATATCACATCTTTGCTCTTATATTCTGTACCTCTGGAAATTAATGCCAACATTGCATTCTCCTTCTTTAAAATCGACTCAACCTGCAGGTTAACCTTTCGGGCATCTTGCATAAGGACTCCCAAATCTCTTTAAATCTCTACATTTGGAGTTCTCACCCCGTCGAAATAAAAGTCTTCCGAATTATTGCTTCCACCACAGTGAATGACCATACACTTTCCAACGTTACATTTCATTTGCAACGTCTTTGGCCATTCCTCCCAAACTAGTTAAGTCTCTTTGCGGCTTCTCTGTTTCCTCAACACTACCGTTCTCAACCTATCCTTGTATCATCGGCAAATTTAGCAACAAATCCCTCAAAAGCGCAGTCCAAATCATTGACATGTACTGTAAGTAATGGTCCCAACAGCGACCCCTGTGGAACTCCAGTAGTAACCGGCAGACAGTCACAATAGGATCCCTTTTGTCCCACTCTCCTTTCGGCCGACCAGCAAATGCTCCGCCCGCGCTAGTAACTTCCCTGTAATTCCATGGGCTCTTATCTTGCTAAGCAATCTCATGTGCGCCACCTTGTCAAAGACCTTCTGAAGATGTAGCAATCTTTTAAAGCCAAGACGCTAAATAGTGTTGATTAGCAGAAGGATCCTGGCGTCCAATGTCATTGCTCTTGGCCATGCTTTCTGATAAGGTGGCCAGGAAGGCGGATATCATGCCTGCCATTAACATCTATGGCACTGAGTTCAAAGTAGGAAGTTATGTTGCAACTTGAAACAATCTAACCGGGACGAAACCCACTTGATCACAGGTAAAACGTTCAAACTCCTTGCAGCCATCGGCTGGAATTGAACCCGGTCTCTGGTACTGTAAATCACCACGTTACCTACATTCCCTCCTCTTGCAAGCAGTCACTAAATAAAGAAACACAAATGAGCGACAAAATCCCCACAGCATGTTCATCCCCACTAGACCGTCATATGCCCAATGGGTGAAAATAGGACAAAGCTTGCAAACAATAATACAACCACGAAGAGTAATAACACAACCCTCTCTCATGAATTCTCACTCGCTCCCTCTGTCCCTTTCCTTCTCTGTCCCAGTTTTTCTTCTCCCCGCTTGCGCTATCTCTCTCACACTTCTCACTCCCCATTCAGCCAAAAATTCGGAGCCTCTATTCCTCTTCTCCTCCACCACTCCCTATCTCCCAGTTCTCTGTCCCCCGTTCTATACTATCTTTCAGTCTCTCACCCTCGGTCCTGTCTTCCATCGATCCACTCTACCCGACTTTCCCCGTCACTCTTCTCCCTGCCTTTCAGCACACTTTCTCCCTCTCAACTCCCTCTCTCTCCCATTCTCTCTTCCCTTTTCTCTGCTCTGTCTCTCTGTCCAGAATTCTCTACCGGTCTCTCTAGCTTCTGTTTCTACCCCTCTCTCAGATTATCTCTCTTTCCCTTTCAGACGGCCTGAACTCCAGCTACTCTCTGCTAAAGCTCGGGAAAACTGAACTTCCCATCGATGAGGATGAAGATCCTCCCATCGCCGTGAGACCCGCAGACCTGTCAGTGGCTGCACAGGCAGGTCAGAGTTCACACTAATGACATCACTCTGAAGCGGTCACGTGTTTTAAGCACACGTGTTCAAGTTCTAAT
This sequence comes from Hemitrygon akajei, assembly GCF_048418815.1. NCBI lineage: Eukaryota > Metazoa > Chordata > Chondrichthyes > Myliobatiformes > Dasyatidae > Hemitrygon > Hemitrygon akajei. The sequence goes on along the minus strand of NW_027331919.1, from coordinate 2,007,828 downwards.
GCATCTGGTTCCACCACTTCCTCTGACAGCTGGTTTCACAGACGGACCACTGTCTGGGTAAAAAAGAGTTGTCAGTCTTGTCCCCAGTTGCATCATCTACTGCTGTCAAGTTATCCCTGAGCGCTTTGGTCCTGTACGATCCAACCGGGAGAAAACAATGACTGTGTGCATTCACCTTGTCTGTGCCCCATGTGGTTTTATACAACTCTGTAAGATCAACTCTGCGCTCCAAGGCATAAAGTCCCAAACTGCTTGACTTAATTCCATTACTCAGTACATGAACTATCCTCGTGCATCTCCTCTGCCCTGTCGCTAGCTCAGTGGGATCTTATCCAGAGAAGGACGACGGCAAGGGAACGCTCTACTCAAAATGTGGCTTCACTAACGTCTTGTACAATTCCAATGCGACCTCCCTACTCCTGTACTCATTGACCTGACAGAAAAAGGGCGGCGCGACAGACGCCTTCTACACCGCCCTGTCTACTGTGACTCAACTTTCAGAGAACCGTGTACCTATAGCCCTGGGTCCCTCTGTTCTACAATATTCTCCACGGTCCCTGTCTACTGTGACTCCACTTTCAGAGTACCGTGTACCTATATCCCTGGGTCCCTCTGTTCTACAATATTCTCCACGGTCCCTCTCTACCTGTGACTCCACTTTAGGGAACCGTGTACCTGTACCCCTGCGTCCCTCTGTTCTACAACACTCCACAGGATCCCTGTCTATCTGTGACTAAACTTTCAGGAAACAGTTTAACTCTCGCCCTGGGTACATACGTTCGATAACATTTCCCAAGTTTCCTCCTGTTGACCGTGTAAGTTTTACGCTGATGTTTGTCCTCCTGAAATACGATAGCTCGAAATCCCACTGTAAGAGATAACTGTCTTCACTGTTTAAAACGCCATCGACGTTAATGTTGCCTGCAAATTTACCTGCCGCGTATTGTATAATCTGCTATAAATGGTCGATCTAGTTGGCAAAGATCAATGGTCCCACCACCGACCACCCATGAACACCGCTAGTGACGTACATCCAATCTGAGAGATGGACTGCAACCCTAAACTTTGGATCCTATCTCCGAGCCGGATCAGCTGGAGCAGCCATCCCTGCCTGCGTCGCACAATATCTCCCAGAGCGGTATACCATATGGGATCTTGTTAAAATCTACGTATATTACATCCAGCACCTCGACCTGTTCAGTACTCCTCAATCAAATTGGTCAGACAGATCTCCATGGGTTCCACACCATCTCCAGACCAGTCTACATCTGAGCCCTTATTAATAGCCTTGGTCAAGTCTCTGTATGGTACATCTACTACCAATTCCTGGTCTGTTCTCCACTGTCAAATCCTCCCGACAAATCTCCCTGGGTCTCACGCCACCTGTCATCTTCTTGCCCAGTCTCTCTTCTACTCTCCCTATTTTTCTCTCTCCCGCCCAGTCTCACCGCTCCATTACTTCTCGGTCTCTCTCTACATTCCTGTCTCCCATCTTCCAGAGTGATCTACCATATGGGACCTTGATTCGGGACTTGACAAGCGTCCATTACGTCTATTAATCCGGACATATTAGTCAGTCAAATTCCCCAGGGTCCCACACCATCACACAGAGTAGTCTACCAAGTGAAAAAAAAGAATTATTTTCTTCCCGGTTCACCATGTCTACTACCCTGTTCTCATGAAACGCCCTGGTTCCTCACGAAAATATATTTTATTCTGCATTCTGTGATTGAGTAACCTTGTTCTACTCCAATGAAGTGACCTATATCTATGGATATGGGTGGGATCTCTCCTGTCTGTGATCTATATAAACGATCTGGATGGGAATGTAGATGGGTGGTTTGGTATGTTTGTAGATGATAGGTTGATGGGTGTTGAGGATCATTTAGAGGACCTGCATTCAATTCCGTAGGAAATAGATCAGTTTCTGATATGGGGTGGAGGAATGGCAGATGGTGTTTAACCCGGACAAACATAATTTTTTTTTACCTTGGTAGTCGAAATGTTCAGAGATAACACCAGATCATAAGAGTTACAGAGGGTATCACTCTCAAATTTGAAATGTTTCCCTAACTCGCTAACTTAGAGAAAGAGGGACAGCATTGCCAGCACAGCATTGCCAGCATTGCCAGCATCCTGGACAGCATTGCCGGCCGAAGGGCCTGTTCCTGTGTTGTTCTGGCTGGTCTACGATGCAGGACGTTCGAAACACACAAAACCTTGTTAAATGTCCAGGTTCTCACAAGTCATGGCCGCAGACAGCAGAGTTCCCAGTGCGGATCCATGGATAACACTACCAGTCCCGGACGTCCGCCGGCCTCTGGGTTCTGTGGACAAGCCAGTACGGAGACTCAATTCAAAAAACCTTGTGCATCCCAGTAATCACAATCTTGTGAATGGATCTCCCATGAGAGAGACTTTGTCAAAGGCCCGTCTGCAGTCAACTCTTTAACTCTCCATTGAACCGCGTGATCAACCCGAGATCCCTTTCCCTGTCGGCAGTTATGGGTTCTGTCGTTAACTGTCTCCTGACCTTTCACATTTAACGCCCCAAAGGAAAATACCTCACACTTACCTGAGCTAAACTCCGTTTGCCATTTTCCACCCAGATCTGCAACTGATCCAGACCCCACCGAATCTATTGGCGATATTCCGCACTGTCCACAACACCACCGATATTTGTGTCCAACCGTCCATCTCTATTTTCATCCAGGTCCATCACACCCATCACAAACACCGGATGGTCCGGTTGTATATGCATACCATTTCCCACCATCTTTTATCTTTTTTCTCAAAATATAATTTGTTTTATTTTTTATTGAAAAACATTTCGGAACAGGCACTTCCGGCCACTCAGGCCGCGCTGCTCAACAATTCTCCGAATAATTCCGTTTTCTAATGACTGTTCAATTTACAATAACCAATTAACCAACCTACCGGTATGTCTTTGGACTGTGGGACGAAACGAGAGCGCCCGGGGGAAATCTACTCGCTCGTGGGGAGAAATTGGAAACTCCTTGCAGGCAGCGGGGGGAATTGAACCCGGGTCGCTGGTACTGTAAAGCGCTGCGCACAACATCACGTGCCCGTACCGCCCTTCTCCTTGCCAGCAGCCACAAAACAAAGAAACACAATGGAGTTCACGAAAATCCCCACAACATGTTCATCCCCACAAGACCGTCATTTATCTCATGCGTGAAAAAGGAACAAAGCGGAAAAACCGTAAATCAGTTAGGAAAAATAATAAACCCGTGACAATCTCTCTTTCCTCTCTTTCGCACCCCCTCTCTCTCGCTCCATTGTGTCTTCCCCCTCCCACTTTTTCTTCCCTCACTCCCCCTCGCTTTCCCACTCTGTCCCTGTCTCTCAAACATTCCACTCCCCATTCACACAGAACATCGTTTCCTCTTCTCACGCCGCCATTTCTCCTCCCCTTTCTCTTCTCGTTTTCTCTCCACCATTCTCTCACATTTTTCCACCCATCGCTCCCCTCCCATCATCCCCTTTCCTCTCCTTCTGTTTATCTGAATGATCTCTCCACAGGTCCGCATAAACAGGAGCCGAACGAGAACAGCGGAAATAGACCGGACCGTAAGATCTGCCTACTCTGCCTAGTTACGTTTGTCCTCTTCGTGACAGTGGTCGGGCTCTCGATCCATGGTGAGTCGAACGGACTCCGGTTGGAGTCAGACCGTAAAATAACAGAGTGGAGTGAAATGTGAGTGTAAAACCTCACAGTGACACGGACTCGCCGCGCAACATGTACCTCACCACGTACCTCACCATGACGCTGACACATACCGTTCCGTGACGCCGTGACACTATCACGCCCCTCACCGTGGAACTGACACTACCCTTCCTGGACAGGGACATAACTCCCACCATGGCACAGTTACGTCCACACCATGACACCGACAAAGCAAGTCTGTATCCAGACGGCCAATTCTACGTGGATTCCATGTGTCATGTTCTTCTGGATAAGCCTCCCCTGAGAGCTCAGTCAAACACCCACGGCTCCAACTTAATCGGTCACATTCCGGAGACGTGACAAAATCTCTGGAATCAGAGAAACGCTTGTCATCCCTGGGAAGAAGGGATTTAGACTCTCTGCGATGAGGCTCAATCTAACTGAGACTGAGAGACGGAGGGGGTGATCGTAGTGGAAGGAGAGACCGCGGTTGGTGGGTGGAAGGGAGTCCCAATAGGAGACACAGCTGATTTCACCAACGCAGTGAAAAAGAACATCGTCAATAGATCGAAACGTAGGATCTGCCTACTCCGCCCGTTATGTCCACCGTTATCGTAATTGTTGCCGGGTTCTCGACCCATGGTGTGCCGAACAGGATCCAAATGGAGGCAGGCTGTGAATAAATTGTTATTTTAAAACACCACAGGGACACCGACACACCCTTCACCGTGACATTGAGACACCTACACGTTCCTCAACGTGACAAGTCCAGCTCCGCACCGTGGCAAAGAATCAGCCGTCACTGTAACACCCATTACGTCACTGTAACCTCACTGTATCACCGTGACAGTATCGCCCCTCAATATAACACCGATGCACCACTCACTGAGGCAATTACCCACACCTCACCCTGACACAGGCAAATCCTCACCGTGATAGCAACACCAAAATTCACAGTGAAACCGACATAGTACTCTCCATGACATCGACACACACCTTAGCGTGACACTGTCACACCCACCTCAGCCATAACTTGTCGCTCACCGTGCACAGATACACACCTCTCTGTAAGATCAGGACACCCCAGACCTTCACAGACACTATATCAACTGATATACCACCAGGCCCCTCACTCTGACATTTCTCTGACGTCATTGTGACCCGGCGCACCACTCGCCGGGGCACAGAAATTCCAATCACAGTGACACCGACACGTTCCTCACAGCAACTCGGACATTCCCCTCACGATACTGACGCAGACGCCCATTGTAACATCAGCAAAACCTTCACCGGGACATTGATACACCCCTCAGAGTGATACAAGTTTGCTCAATTTTGCGCCGACGCCTCTACCTGTGCCCCCAACATATAGCCATATAAATATATAACAATTAGAGCACGGAAAGAGGCCATCTCGAACCTTCTAGTCCGTGCCGAAAACTTACTCTCTACTACTCCCACTGACCGGCACTCTGCCCATAAACCTCCACTCGTTTCCTGCTCATACACATATGCAATTTTACTTTAAATGACAATACCGAAACTGCCTCAACCACTTCTACTAGAAGCTCGTTCCACAGAGATACCACTCTCTGAGTAAAAAAATTCCCCCTTGTGATACCCTTAAACTTTAGCTCCCGACTGTCAACTTATGTCCTCCTGTTTGAATATCACCTACTCTCAATGGATATAGCCTATCCACGTCAACTCTATCTATCCCCATCATAATTTTACATTCTTCTATCAATTTCCGCACTTAATCTTATAGGCTCCGAAGAATAAAGACCTAACTTGTTCATATTTTTCCTGTAACTTTGGTGCTGAAACACGGGTAACATTCTAGCATATAATCTCTGTCCTCTCTCTATTTTGTTGACATCTTTCCTATAATTCGGTGACCAGAACTGTACACAATACTTCAAATTCGGCCTTACCAATGCGCTGTACAATTTTAACATTACATCCCGACTCCTATACTCAATGCTCTGGTTTATAAAGGCCAAAATACCAGAAGATTTCTTTACCACCCTATCGACATGAGATTCCACCTTCAGGGAACTATGCACCATTATTCCTAGATCACTCTCTTCTGCTGCATTCTTCAATGCCTTACCATTTACCATGTATGTCCTATTTTGATTAATCCTACCGAAATGTAGCACCTCACACTTATCAGCATTAAACTCAATCTGCAATCGTTCAGCCCACTCTTCTAACTGGCCTAAATCTCTCTGCAAACTTTGAAAACCTAATTAATTATCCACAACGCCACCTACCTTAGTATCATCGGCCTACTTACGAATCCAATTTACCACCCCATCATCCAGATCATTAATGTATACGACAAACAACATTGGACCCAGTACAGATCCAAAGGCAGACCACTAGTTACCTGCCTCCAACCTGACAAACAGTTATCCACCACTACTCTCTGGCATCACCCATCCAGCCACTGTTGAATCCAATTTAATGCTTCAGTATTAATACCTAACTATTGAACCTTCCTTACTAACCTTCCGTGTGGAACCTTGTCAAATGCCTTACTGAAGTACATATAAACAACATGCACTGCCTTACCCTCGTCAGCTTTCCTCGTAACCTCTTCTAAAAATTCAGTAATATTTGTCAAACTTGACCTTCCACGCAGAAATCCACGTTGATTGTTCCTAATCAGACCCTGTCTATCCAGATAATTATATATACTATCTCTAAGAATACTTTCCATTAATTTATTCACCACTGACGTCAAATAGACAGGGCTATAATTTCTAGGTTTACTCTTAGAACTCTTTTTAAACAATGGAACCACACGAGCAATACGCCAATCCTCCGGCACCTTCCCCGTTTCTAATGACATTTGAAATACTTCTATCAGAGCCGCTTCTATTTCTACACTACCCTCCCTCAAGGTCCGAGGGAATATCCTGGCAGGACTCGGAGATTTATCCACTTTTATAATCATTAAAAGCGCCAGTACTTCCTCCTCTTTAATCCTCATCGTTTCCATAACTTCCCTTATACAATTCAATATCCTTCTCCTCAGTTAATACCGAAGAAAATAAATTGATCAAAATATCCCCCATCACTTTCAGCTCCGCACATAACTGTCCATTCTGATTCTCTAAGGGACCAATTTTATCCCTCAATATCCTTTTGCTATTAATAGAACTGTAGAAACTGTATTTTCACTTTAATTGCCAAAGCAACCTCGTATCTTCTTTTAGATTTTCTAATTTCTTTCTTAAGATTCTTCTTATATTCTTTATATTCCTCGAGCACCTCATTTACTCCATGTTGGCTATATTTATTGCAGATATCTCTCTTTTTCCTAACCAAGGTTTCAATATCCTTTGAAAATCATGGCTCTCTCAAACTTATAACCTTTCCTTTCAACCTAACAGCAACATAAGTATTCTGTACCCTCAAATTTTCACCTTTATTTGACCGCGATTTCGCTATTACATCCTTCGCATAAAACAAATTGTCCCAATCCACTCCTTCTAAATCCTTTCGCATCGCCTCAAAGTTAGCCTTTCTCCAATCAAAAATCTCAACCCTGGGTCCAGATCTATCCTTCTCCATAATTATATTGAAACCAATGGAATTGTGATCACTGGACCCGAAGTGCTGCCCAACACTAACCTCCGTAACCTGACCTATTTCATTCCCTAACAGAAGATCCAGCACCGCCCCTTCTCTAGTTGGTACCTCTATGTATTGCTGCAAAAAACTATCCTGCAGACATTTTGCAAACTCCAAACCATCCATCCCTTTTACAGTATGGGCTTCCCATTCTAAATGTTGAAAATTAAAATCTCCTAGAATCACAACCCTGTTCTTACTACAAATATCTGATATCTCCTTACACATTTGCTCCTCCAATTCTCGCTCCCCAGTAGGTGGTCTATAATACACCCCTTTAAGTGTTACTACATCTGTCCCATTCCTCAATTCCACCCAAATAGTCTCCCTAGACGAGCCTTCTAATCTAACCTAACAGAGCACCGCAGTAATATTTTCTCTGACACACAACGCAACACCTCCACCTCTTGTCCCTCCGATTTTATTACACCAGATGCAACAAAATCCAGTAATATTTATTGCCAATCGCACCCCTCCTGCAACCATGTTTCACTAATAGCTGCAACACCATATTTTGAGGTATCAATCCATGCTCTCAGCTCATCCACCTTTCTTTTGCAAAGTTCCAACATTAAAATAAATGTATTTATATTTTCTCCACCTCTTCCTCTCTGTTTATCACTAACAGTACAAAGAGGTTTACTGTCTTCTTTTTCTTCCTTCTCCCATCTACCTGTTCCTATACTCTGGTTCCCTTCCCCACTTGTATCTAGATTCAATCCACTGGAGCCTCTCTAGCAAACCTACCTGCAAGAATACTGTTCTCGTCGAAGGATGATTGAGCTAAAACCGACCCACTCTGCCTCAGTCCACGCGGACAATGGCAGCTGTCTGTGGCGATCTTCCTTTTTAAACTTTTGGCGCACTACGTCACACGCCTGCGCAGTCTAGCCTGTTTGCAGCGATCTTTTAAAAAAATACAGCTTCTCTCCGAGCTTCTTTTACCTCTTCCCTCTTCGCCTCTTGCTTAGATTTAAATAACTTTTGAAAACTTCATCTCCTTTTTAAACCTCTGTCGCGCTAAGTCACGCGCCTGCGCAGTCTGGCCACTTTGCCCCGATCTGTTACAAAAAAAACACAGCTTCTCTCCGAGCTTCTTTTATCACTTCCCCCTCCGCCTCTTTCTGCGTTTTAAACATGCATACTTACTAAACCAATTTACCACCCCATCATCCAGATCACTAATGTGTATGACAAGCAACATTGGACCCAGTACAGATCCCTGAGGCACACCACTAGTCACCGGCCTCCAAACAGTTATCCACCACTACTCTCTGGCATCTCCCATCCAGCCACTGTTGAATCCATTTTACTATTTCAATATTAATACCTTAACTGTTATTATTAATAATATAAATATCCTTAACTGTGAAACGCTTCACCGTGACACTGACACAACACTCTTTGTGACCCGTTCGGTAGCCTGACGCTGACTCACGTGTCACTATAAACGCTAAACATCCTTCACCATCTCTCTCAGTATCACAGATTCGTCAGTCACTTAAACGAATGCAAAGCGATCTCCCTCACCAGTTCACTGAGATGCAAACGAAGTACAGATCTGTCAACGAAACCAAGGCTCAAATCTGTGAATTGTTGACCAGAAGAAGAGGTGAGGCAGCATCCCCCTCTTTCACCCGCACCTCATCACAGGGTAGGCATGGAGAGAGGAAGCGTCACTCTGTCTGAATCCGACAGTGTGTGATGGGACTTGACATCTGGACTGTCTGAATAGATGGTTCACTCTGTGTTTGACCCAGTGAGTGTGTGATGGGGATACGTGGAGAATGTTTCACTATCGCAGAATCCAGGAGAGTGTGAAAAGACGCTGTGGAGGTGGATTCACTCTCTGTCTGACCACGGGATTGTGAGACGGAACATTACAGCTTCACACTATGATTGTCTAATGGGACTGTACGGATGGAGCTTCACTCTGTGTCTGACAGTGGGATTGTGTGATGGAAGATCGCAGAAGGACGTTCATTCTATATGATACCAGACTGTGTGATTGGATGTTGTGGAGGGAGTCTGACCTCGGAAGTGTGAAATGGGAGTGTGTGGGCGGAGCTTCGCTTTGCGTGGGAACACAGTGGTGTGTGATGGGACGGTTCAGAGAGAGCGTCACTCTGTGACTCCCCAGTGAGTGTATGATGGTATGTAAGTATAGAGATTCACACTGTGTTAGTCTCGGGAGTGTGTGATGTGACTGTGTGGAGGCAGCTTCCCTCTGTGTCTGACACTTTGTTCTGTGGTGTGTTGAGAATCTGTAGAGGGAGAATCACTCTCCCTCTGACATTTGTCGTGTGTGCTGAGGGAGTTTCTTTCTGTGTCTGACCGCTGGAGTGTCGACCGCTAGGGCCGCGGAGAGCGAGAGGCACATTGTGTCTGACCAAGACTCAGTGTGACTGAACTTTTTAGAGGGATCTAAATAATGTTCTCTGAGTCAGAGAGACGGTCCGCACGGGCGTCCGATAATACAGATAATACATCATATTTGTGTGATGGGACCCTGGAGACACATAGAGAGAGAGAGAGAGAGAGAGAGAGAGAGAGAGAGAGAGAGAGAGAGAGAGAGAGAGAGAGAGAGAGAGAGAGAGAGAGAGAGAGAGAGGGGGAGAGAGAGATTCACTCTGTGATTGACTTGGGTATGTATGATATCATAGTGTAAGGGGGTTTCACTCTGTGCTTTTACCGTGGATTCTGTGATGGGCAGTGTTGAAGGAGATTTCCTCAGTGTCTGAAAGCGGGTTCCGTGATTCGGAGTAAAATAATGTCTCTTACCCCGGGAGTGTGTGACGGGACAGGGTGCATTGAAATTCTATTTGCGTCTGTCCCTCAGGAAGTTTGTGATAGGATGGTGGGAAGGAGATGTGTAACTGACTCCTGATGTCTGTGACGGGACAGTGTTGAGGGAGCCTATACGTTCTGACGAGTCCCGGGAGAGTGTAATGGGCTTCCGTGGCTGGAGATTCAATTTGAGTTTGACGGCAGGAGAGTATGATGGAGCGGTGTGAACAAGCTTCAGTTTGAGTCTGAATACGTGAATGCGTGATAGGACGGTGTGGAGGAAGTTTGTATCTGACCCCGGGAACGACTAACAGGGCAATTTAGAGGGATCCTCAATCTGTGTCTGACCCCGGGAGAGTGTGATGGGACGGTGTGGAGGGAGATTCACTCTGTGTCTGACCCCGGCGAGTGTGTGACGGGACGGTGTGGAGGGAGCTTCACTCTGTGTCTGACCCGGCGAGTCTGTGACGGGACGGTGTGGAGGGAGTTTCACTCTGTGTCTGACCCCGGGAGTGTGTGATGAGACAGTATGGAGGGAGATTCACTCTGTGTCTGACCACGGAAGTATATGTTGGGACGATGTGGAGGAAGATTCACTCTGTGTCTGACACAGGGAGTGTGTGTTGGGACGGTGTGGAGGGAGATTCACTCTGTATCTGTTCCCAGGATGCAATGGACGGACGGAGGAACATTCACTGTTACTTGTTCGTTATTTCCAGAGCAAGCTCTTTCCCAGGAATGGATCAGAATTGAAGTCGGGTGTTATTTCATATCCACGGTTGAAATGTCCTACGCTGAGGCGAAGCAAAATTGTTCTAACTCTGATTCAAAACTTCTTGAAATAAACTCTAGAGAGGAAGAGGTATGTGTCAGATCGGCAGAATATATATCCATTCACCAGAGTGAACATCCGTCCACTTCATCCCATCACACACTCCCGTGGTCAAACACTGAGTGGAGCTAACTCCGCACCGTCCCATCATACACTCCCGAGGTCAAATACAGAGTGAATATCCCTCCACACATTCCCATCACACACTCACGGGGTCAGACACAGAGAGAATCTCCTTCCACAACGCCCCAGCACACACTCCTGGGGTCAGACACTGAGGGAAGCTCCCTCCATACCGTCACATCACACAGTCCCGGGGTCAGACACAGAGTGAATCTCCCCCCACACCGTCCCATCACACTCTCCCGGGGTCAGACACAGAGTGAATCTCCCTCCAGACCGTCCAGTCACACACTCCAGGGGTCAGACACAGAGTGAATCTCTTTCCACACCGTCCCATCACAAACTTCCGTTGTCAGCCACAGAGTGATTCTCCTTCCACACCGTCCCATCACACACTCCCGGTGCCAGACACAGAGTGAATCTCCCTCCACACCGTCCCATCACACACTCCCGGTGCCAGACACATAGAGAATCCCCCTCCACACCGTCCCATCACACACTCCCGTTGTCAGCCACAGAGTGATTCTCCTTCCACACCGTCCCATCACACACTCCCGGTGCCAGACACAGAGTGAATCTCCCTCCACACCGTCCCATCACACACTCCCGGTGCCAGACACATAGAGAATCCCCCTCCACACCGTCCCATCACACACTCCCGGGGCCAGACACAGAGTGAAGTTTCCTCCACCACGTCCCATCACACACTCCCGGGGCCAGACACAGAGTGAAATTTCCTCCACCACGTCCCATCACGCACTCCCGGGGTCAGACAGAGTGAATCTCCCTCCACATTGTCCCATCACATACCCCTGGCGTCAGACACAGAGTACAGGTCATTGTACAGCATCAGAACACACAATCCTGGTGTCAGAGAGGGAGTGAATCTCCCACTTCACCGTCAGACCTCACAGTGCCGTGGTCAGACAGAGAAGGAGCCTACCTCCCCACCGTCCCTGCACACTCTCCCGAGGTCAGGTATAGGGTGATGCTTCCTCCAAACCGTCCCATCGCACATCTCTGGGTCAGACACAGAGTGAACTTTCTCCCACACTGGCCCATAGCTCCGGGTCATCCTCAGACTGAAGCTTTCTCTCCACGCCACGATCACACACTCCTTTGGTCAATCATGGAGCGAAGCTCCTTGCATTGTCTCACATCACAATGTTCTGCGGACAACCACAGAGTGAACCTCCCTCCACGCTACCCCAATACACCCACCCGTGATCAGATAGGAAATGAAACACTCTCTGCACCATCCCGCCGCACGCTCCTGTGGTCAGACACAGTATGATGCTCTTTCTAGCCAGTGACGTCACACAATACAGGGGTCAGAAAACTAGAGAAGCTCCCTCCGCACCGTCCAATCACAGACAGCACTGGGTTCAGACACGGGGCGGCACACCGTCCAGGCACGTGCTACCGTTGCCGGTGTCAGACTCACACATGACCACGCCCCACCACCCAACCTGAGCTTCCCATCAGACTCTCGCAGTGTCAAACACAGAGCCCCATCACACACACACGGAGTGAGGGGGTGAGACGCAGATTTAACCTCCCTGAACACCGTGCCATCACACACTCCCGTTGTCAGCCACAGAGTGATTCTCCTTCCACACCGTCCCAGGACACATTCCCGCGGTCGGACACAGAGTGAATCTTCCTCAACACCGTCCCATCACACACTCCTGGCGTCAGACACAGAGTGAATCTCCCTCCACACCGTCACATCACACTGTCCCGTAGTCAGACACAGAGTGAATCTCCTTCCAGACCGTCCAGTCACACACTCCAGGGGTCAGACACAGAGTGAATCTCTCCCCACACAGTCCCATCACAAACTCCCGGGGTCAGCCACAGAGTGATTCTCCCTCCACACCGTCCCAGGACACATTCCCGCGGTCGGACACAGAGTGAATCTTCCTCAACACGGTCCCATCACACACTCCTTGCGTAAGACACAGAGTGAATCTCCCTCCACACCGTCACATCACACTGTCCCGTAGTCAGACACAGAGTGAATCTCCTTCCACACCGTCCCATCACACACTCCCGGGGTCAGACACAGAGTGAGGCTCCCTCCACACCGTCCCATGACACACTCCCGGGTTCCGACACAGAGTGAATCTCCTTCCACACCGTCCCATCACACTCTCCCGGTGTCAGACACTGAGTGAATCTCTATCCTCACAGTCCCATCACACACTCCCGGGGTTAGACACTGAGTGAATCTCCCTCTACACCGTCCCTTCACACTCCCTCCGGATCACACACTGAGTGAATCTCACTCGGCACCGTCCCGACCCACACACCCGGGGTCAGACAATGAATGTATCTCCGACCGCACCGTCCCGTCACACACACCCGGTGTCAGACACAGAGTGAATCTCCCTCCATACCGTCGCAACACAGACACTCCTGGGATCAGGCACGGAGTGAATCTCCCTCCACACCGTCCCATCACACACTCCCGGGTTCAGACACAGAGTGAATCTCCCTCCACACCGTCCCGTCACATACTCCCGGGGTCAGACACAGAGTGAAGCTCCCTCCACAGTGTCCCATCACACACTCCCGCGGTCAGACACAGAGTGAATCTCCCTTCACAGCATCCCATCAACACTCCCAGGGACAGAATTAGAGTGACCTAAATTGTGCTCGATTAATCCTTAATGATAATAATTTTATTTTACAGAATTCTATTCACTACGCCTTCGGCGACCCCGGCAGTTCATACTGGATTGGAAAATGCAAAGTGGGGTGAGATTGCACGTCATCCAGGCTCCTGATGATAGAGTAGGCCACAGGATTAGTTTGGGTGGCGTTGTGGATAATGAAGTATGTTATCAAAGCCTGCAGAGAGATTTAGGCCTGTCAGATGAGTGGGATGAAGAACGTCAATTGTAGTTTAATGCTGTTAAATTTGATGTGCTACATTTTGGTAGAAATAATCCAAATAGTACATACATTGTAAATGGTTATACATTGAAGAATGCAGTAGAACAGAGTGATCTAGGAATAATTGTCACAGTTCCCTGAAGGTTGAATCTCATGTGGATAAGATGGTGAAGAAAGCTTTTGGTATGTTGGCCTTTATAAACCAGAACATGGTGTATAGGATGAAATGCTAAAATTGTACAATTCATTGGTAAGTCCGAAATTGGAGTATTGTGTCCAGTTCTGGTTACCGAAGTATAGGAAAGATGTCAACAAAATAGAGAAAGTACAGAGAAGATTTACTAGAATATTTCAGCAGCTAAGTTATAGGGAAATGTTGAACAAGTTAGGTTTTTAATTTTTGGAACGTAGAAAGTTGAGGGGGACTTGATATAAGGCATTTAAAATTATGAGGGGGATAGACAGTGTTGACATGGATAGGCTTTCTCCATTGAGAGTAGGGGAGATTCAAACAGGAGGACAGGAGTTCAGAGTTAGGGGGCGGAAGTTTAACGGTAAAACGAGGTGGAATTACTTTATTCAGAGAGTGGTAGCTGTGTGGAACAAGCTTTCAGTAGTGGTGGTAGTGGCACGTTCGGTATTGTCATTTAAAATTGGACAGGTATATGGACAGGAATGATTGGACTGTTATAGACTGAGTGCAGGCCAGTGGGATTAGGTGAGAGTAAGCGTTCGGCACGGACTAGAAGGACCAAGATGGCCTGCTTCGGTGCTTTAATTGTCATATGTTATATGGTTATATGACACAGGCCCTGGGAGAGAGTGAAGCAGTGGGAGTACTTTGCGGACTGGCACAGATCTGTGGATAGAGAAATTGTCACTGGCATTAGTTAGGGCATTGACAGAGGTCTATGGGAAGAGAGTGGGAAGTGGGAGTGTTTTGCTTTCTGACACTGGTCTCGAACAAGAACGTTGGGCAGTGGGATTATTTTCAGGGCTGGAACGGGCCTTTGGGTTGAGAGTGCGAAGTGGGAGTATTTTGGGGACCGACACGGGTCTGTGCGGAGAAAGTGATGCAGTGTGCGTACATTGGACTGGCACTGATATGTGGGGTGAGAGTGGAAAGTGGGAGTATTTTTCTGTAGAAAGCAGGCCTCCTGAGAGAGTGTGAAGCAGGGGGAGCATTTTGGGGACTAACATGTGTCCTTGTAGAGAGTGTGGAGCTATGGGTGTATTTTAGGGCCTGTGATGAGAAAGTGGGGCACTGGGATTATTCTGTGGTCTGACACCGGTCTGTGTGGAGAACGTGGGGCGCGGTATAAATTTGGGGACTGATGCAGGGCTGCAGGGTGAGACTGGGACAGTGTGAGTATTCTAGAAACTGACACAGGGTTATGCTGGGAAACTGGGTTAATAGGAGATTTTGGGGTCTGCCACAGGTCAAAGGTGAGGGAGTGCGTCAGCGATTTCGGGGATTGACTCGGGATTCTCTAATGGAGGAGCTTTGTCATCTTTGCACTTGGTTCCCCCTCTTTAACAGGAAAGTGGCCTCTAAACTGGTTTACAAAAAGAAGGATGGAAATTTCGAATGCAGTCAATGTAAAGGTAAAGGATGCAAACAAGATCAGCACCGTTTCATTTGTGAGAAGTCTGAACCTTTATGCTCGGATATTCCTGAAAAGATCCGGGATCTCTGTCAACAGCCCGTGGGGATGACTTCAATCAAATGATAACACCCTCGTTCTCCCCATCTCTCTCTCCGACTCTCAACAGCTCATCTTTTCTATCGCTCTGTTATTCGTCATCTCGCCTTTTCTTTACTCCCGTTGCTCCAAACTCTCTCTCACTCATCCTCCTCCTCTCCCACGTTCTCTATTACATCCTCATTTCATTCGACTCGCTTTCTTGCGTCCTTCTTCCCCAACTCTTCTCCCTTGTCTTCATAATCTCTCTCCCCCGTCTCTACTCGCTGTCTACCACTGTCTCCCATCCCATCTCTTTTTTTTTAAATCTAACTCCTCTCGCTCTCTCGTTACTCTTTCCAGCTACTCTCACCTCAACCATGTCCCTAATGTTCTGGGTAACCCAGTCCTGGGAAAACACAGTGCAGGCATTCACCTTATCTGTGTCCCTCGTGGTTTTGTACACCTCTGTAAGGTCACCGAAAAAAGGTCTCAGAATTCCCAACATCGCTCCATAACTCAGTCCCTCCTGTCCCGGCAGCAACCTCGGAAATCTCCCTCTGCAATCTTTCCAGTTCGTTGAGATTTCTCTTAGAGCAAGGCAAGCAGAACTGAACTCCATACTCCGAGTGCGGCCTGACCGACGTCATCTGCAACTGCAACGTGACCTCCGACTCCCGTACTCAGTGTCCTGACTGATGAAGGCCAGCGTGTCAAATGTCCTGTCCACCTGTATCGCATCTTTTCTACCGGATTCACGTTCTGTTTTATTATCTGTGACTTAGACCACCGGAGATTTGTTCTTTTGAGGAATCGGTAGGGCGCAAATATGTAAAATAAATTTCAAATGCAAAAAGCTAATAAATGCCGCACAAATGTGGAGGTGTTGCTGATGCGTTCAAGAATATGTTGGCGGAGGGGAAGTAGGTGTTCCTGGTTCATTGAGTTTTCAGTCTCCTGTTCGTCATCAACCATCCTTCCCAGCCGACCATCCTCGTCACCGTCATCCACGACTTCCCCTACAGTCCTTCCCGTTGCAGCCACCGCCATCTTATTCCACATATCCTGTCTCTATCACCTCTCCATCCCCTACACTCCGTACCGTCTCCGTTATCTCTTGCTTCCCCAGCTCGTCTCTCCGTCTCCCTGACCCGCTCCATCCCCTGCAGATCTCCACGGTTCCATTAACCCTCTCCCTCCTCTACAAGCCTCCCTCTCTCTCTGTTTATATGGAATTATGGGTAGAAAGGGGGAGAGATGACGTCTGTTGTTAAAGCACCCAGCCCCCTTCCACCGGATATCGATCTCTCGGTTCTGAGCATCTGCACTGTTCTGTGTGAACAGGCCGATCGTTTGGTTCAATAACTCATCAACCCAGTCACTGCTATCTCACCACCATGTCCGTGCTCCCACCAAAACCTCTTCCAATTCTCTCCTGTTCCCTGCACACCCTCTGAACACAAACACACGCACATTCTCCGAGCCGGCACACAATTCAAGACTGCTGGAATGGGGGAGTTTTGGGGATTGGAGAGAGGGAAGGAGCTTCGGAACATGAGAGTTGCTAAAGGGAACCAGGGGGAGTAAGCTTCAATTTGTGCCTGAACCCGGGTGTGTGCGATAGGACGGTCCGGAGAAAGCATCACCCAGTGTCTGACGTCAAGTATGTGACGGGACGGTGTGGACGGAGCTTCAGTCTCTGTCTGAACACAGGTGTTTTGGATGCGACTGTATGGAGAGATTTTCACTCGGTGTTTGAATCTGTGTGTGTGTGTTTGTGTGTGTGTGTGTGTGTGTGTGTGTGTGTGTGTGTGTGTGTGTGTGTGCGTGTGTGTGTGTGTGTGTGTGTGTGTGTCTGTGTAGAGAGAGAGAGAGAAAGAGTGGCGGTTAATTGGATTTGAGTGGAAGTTAGAGGGTAGCAGAAATTCACAGGATATCAGTAAAAGCGTGTACACGCGCACTCACGCACGCACACACATACACATAAACACACACACGGGCGCGCACGCATATATATAAGCAGCTTGACGTCCTTGGCACTTTAAAAGCTACCGAAATCTACAAACTACGACAAATGAACTTGTCTTCTGCTGAGCGAACACTGGGGGGCAGCACAGACCCTCGCCTGGAGGCCGCACCACACCGGCCCTCTTTATGCAGCTCCTTCATTTTCTCCGCCATCGAGCAACTCTCTCAGTTTCCACCTGAACCGGAGCGGAACTAATACCCCGACGGGAAGGTTTGCCATTATAAAAGGGGTCGTTGTGGTGTTTAAGCAAGAGTTGCAGGAGGATGATAACAAGAATGTTTCAACAAATAGTTGAGTCATTGATGGGACAGAATTTGTCAGCACTTCAGACAAAGTCAGGAAGCAAAAGTTTGAGCCCGCTGGGACTCATGTTCTGAGGTGCGTACTTTTCAATGCAGGAAGTATTGTACGAAAGGCAGATGAGCTCAGGGTAGGGGCCAACGACTGGAAAGATGATAGTTTAGCCATTAGTAAGTCTTGGTTGCAGGAGAGGAAATCTGTCAGCTCAGCCTTCCTGTTTACCGCTGTTTTAGCCGTGCTACTGTACATATAATTTAGGCTGAGGCGAGGCTTTAATGGCGCAAGTGAGGAATAAGAAAGGTATGAACTCGTTCATGGGGCTACATTATCGACCACCGAACAGTCTGGGGATTTAGAGGAACAAACCAATGGAGAGCTCGGAGTCTGTTGTAAGAGACATCAGGTTGTGACATCGGGTGAGTTTAACATTCTTGGTATTGACTGTGAGCCTCAGACTGTGAAAGGACCACTGGGATAGTGTTCTTATTCAGTTAAGCAAATTTCCCTAATCAGCAGATCAATGTCCCAATGAGAGAGTGCAATACCTGATCTCGTCCTATCGAATAGGACACGCCAGGGGACAGAAGTTTGTGTCGGGGAACACTTTGCATCTAGTGATGGCAATGCCATTAGAGACAGGGTAATTATGGAAAAGGATAGATGTAACCTCCAGTTAAGTTTCTCTTTGAGGTGTATAACAATACGAGACGCAAATAGAATATATAGCTTGTATCTTTTACCCCTAGGATGGAAATGTCTAATACCAGGGTACCTGCATTAAGGTGAGAGGGGGGACGTTCAAAGGAGATGAGTTTGGCAAGGGAGGGTGTTGCGGGAGATTCACTCTGTGTCTGACCTTGGTAATGTGTGATGTGACGTTGTGGAGGGAGCTTCTCTCTGTGACTGACCACGGTAGTGTGTGATGGGGCAGTATGTAGGGAGCTTCAGTACTTGTCTGACAACGGAGGTGGTAATGGGATTGTGTGGAGGGAGCATCACGCAGTGTCGTACCCAGTGAATATGTGATGGGACGGTGTGGAGAGATATTAACACAGTTTGAATGTGTGTGTGTGTGTGTTTGAGAGAGGGAGGGAGAGAGAGAGAGAGAGAGAGAGAGAGAGAGAGAGAGAGAGAGAGAGAGAGAGAGAGAGAGAGAGAGAGAGAGAGAGAGAGCTGAGCCGGACTAGAGGGAAAGAGTGGTGGGAAATTGGATATGAGTTGAAGTCAGAGGGTTTATCTTTTCAAGGATGGGAGTCTTGGATGACAGAGGCACAAAACTGTGGTTTGATTTGTTTTCAGTTTAATTATCGTTTCCTTCTTTATAATTGCAGTCAGAGCAGCAGCAATACCTGGCAGGAGTGTTGAATGATATAAAGAGGTAAGAAGACTTAAACATATGTATGTGCCGGCGGTGCCAAAATTCCGTCACACAGGAATGACCCTGAATACAGCCAGGACCAAGCTGCAAAACACAACACCAACATTCCCACACGGCACAATTCATACATAATATGTATAAAACAGAAAGGGAGCAAGCATATGAGGGATATCAGTGAAATACATTCAAGCAGTATGTACACACACACACACACACACACACACACACACACACACACACACACACACACACTCACACGCACACACACGCACACACACACACACACACACACACACACACACACGCGCGCGCGCGCGGACACACACACACACACACACACACACACACACACACACACACACACACACACACACACACACACATTTATGCAGCTTGAAGCCCCTGGTCACTTTGAATGCCACGGTAATCTACAATTGTTCACAACAGAGATGGTCTTCTGCCAAACGAACACTGGGGGGCAGCACAGACACCTGTCTGGAGGTTGCGCCTCACCGCCCCCACTTTGCTCAGCTCCTTCATTTCCTCTCGCATCAGCAACTCTCTCAATTTACACCTGAACTCGATTGAAACTAATATCCCAGCGGTAAGGTTTGCCATCAAAAGATGGGAAGCGGTGGTAAAAACTAGAGTTGCAGGGGATGAAAACAAGAACGCCATTACAGATATTTGACTGGTTGTTGGGACAGACGTTGTTAAGAACACAGACAAAGTAATGAGTCAAAAAGTGGAGCCTGAGGGTACTCATGTTCTGAGCTGCGTACGTTTCAATTCACGTAGTATTGTTCGAAGAGCAAGTGCGCTCAGGTCAGGGGTCAACGCCTCTAAGCCTGACACTGTGGATATTAGTGAAACTTGACTGCAACAGGGACAGTACCGCTTGCTCAAAATTCCAGTTTCCGCTGTTTCAGTCGTGCTAATCTGGGAATATTTCAAGAGCGAAGAGGCGGTTTTACAAGTCAGTGATAACATCACGGCAGTGCCCAGTCTCGTCTCAGTGAGATTTTATAGTCGGAACTGAAAAATAAGGAAGGTGTGGACTAGTTCATGGGGCTACTTTATCGTCCACCGAACAATCCTGTGGGTTCAGAGGAATAGATCTGTGGAGAGTTCGCAGACTCTTGCAAGAAGCATAAGGTTGTGATAAAGTGTGATTTCAATTTTTTAGATATTGGGTGTGAGCGCCAGACAGTCAAAGGACGAGTTGGGTAGTTTGTCAAATGTTTTCAAGAAAGATTCCTTTATCAATGCGTATAAAGTCCTAACGAGTGTGTGCAACAATTGATATTTTAGTGCCGAATGGGAAAAGGCAGGGAATATAAGTTTGTGTCGGGGACCAATTTGCATCTGGTGATGGTAATGTCATTAGAAATAACTCATTATGGAAATGGATAGGTATGACCTTCGGGACCGCTTCTAAATTGGAGGAAGGCCAACTTTATTGGGGTCAGGAATGATCTGGCAAGTGTAGATTCGGACAGGATGTTCCCTGGCAAAGGTGCTGTAGGTACGTTGGAGCTCACGCGCTATTGAACCTCAGTGTCGAAGGGAAGGGCCCAAACGGTCAATAGTGAGAAGCTTTGAAGGAGAGAGAGACGACAGTGTACAAGATGGTGGTGCCGAGGAACCGACGGACAAAGTAGATTGGGATTGGGACTGGGGCTGACGTTCCCGAGTTCACTAATTCATTTCCGGGGCATAACCAGAGGGCACAGAATAAAGATGAGAGTGGGTGTGCAGAGAGTAGGG
This sequence comes from Hemitrygon akajei, assembly GCF_048418815.1. Classification (NCBI taxonomy): domain Eukaryota; kingdom Metazoa; phylum Chordata; class Chondrichthyes; order Myliobatiformes; family Dasyatidae; genus Hemitrygon; species Hemitrygon akajei. The sequence goes on along the minus strand of NW_027331919.1, from coordinate 1,986,702 downwards.
AACGATTGGCTGGAAAGAGAAGGGAGAGCGGAAGGGGCGGGAGTATGATAGGGACGGAGTAGGGAAAGGGGAAACAGAGTGGGAGATGGCGATAAGCAGCGGGATAGTTGGGGATAGAGAGCTGCAAAGGAGAGCGGGAGAGAGAATGGGGACGAGGGTAGGCGAGGAGAATGAGGCAGAGATGTTGGGAGATTTGGAGAGGATAGGGGAGTGAGAGTTAGGGAGAGTTGCGGGGGGTTGTGGAAAGACGGGTCGTCACTTGATTCAAAGTGCACCCATGGGATCTTGACAGAGTTCAAGCATCTTTTCAAGAACATCCAGGGACAAAGGAGCAGACTTCTCACAGATGAAATAGTGTCCATCACTGCAGTTGTAACTCCATCTGTACGCTTTACACCTAGTGCAGGTGGATTTTCTATCGTTCACCGTATACAGGAGATTAGGTTTCACGTTCCTGTCAAAGAGGGTTAAACAATTGCATAAGAGAGAAAAAAAAATAGCACACACATACTGCTCTGTGTCAGATCCCCAAATATTAAATTTGCCCACATTCCCCCTCCCCCTGAGTCCACAAAGGATCCCACCGTCGCATACTCTCCTGCAAACGGGTGTCCGGTCCACAAATTAATCGCACTGCCCAAGTACTTCCCGACAGAAACAAATCCTACTGACACACTCACTCTCCTCAGCCCCGTGTCAGTACAGTGTACCTAGAACACTGTCTTGTACCCTCCCCAGAGCCATGAATGAATCCACAAACTACCCCTATTGCCCCATTCCCACACCACAGTCTCGTGTTATTCCCCAGATAGATCCCACTGACCCTCTCCAATAACACAGGCCTGCGCCAGTCCAAAACTCACCGGTCTTCACATTTTCCGATCCAATATGTCCGGTCACGGTTGTGAATAGAGTTGTAAATAAAACTCTGTGAAATGAAGCATCGTCAATTAATGCTTGGAAGGAGACTCTCCCAGTGCATGTACCCGGGTGCGTGAGATGGGACGGAGTGCGAAGACATTGAGACTGTGTCTAACCCCGGGAGTGTGTAATGGGACAGTGTGGAGGGAGCTTCACTCCGGGTGCGTGAGATGGGACGGAATGCGAAGAGATTCACTCTGTGTCTGACCCCGGGAGTGTGAGATTGGACGGGGCGGAGGGAGATTCACTCTGTGTCTGACCCCTGGTTTGTGTGATGGGGCGATGCAGATGAATTTTCACTCTGTAACTGAAGCCAGGTGCCTGTGACAGAAGAGAGCAGAGAACCTCAATCAGTGTCTCTAACCCCCAGTGAGGAAGACGGTCGTGTGTTTGTGTGGAATCATACAGTGGTGTCGGACATACCGCTTCATCATTTGAATTGATTTCAAGGAGTCTTGAATCAAAGCTTGAACAATGTTGCTTTGCTCCATCATAAGATGTGTTGACGGTGGATATGAAATAACAGCGGTCTTTATTTCTGATCCAGTTCTCGGAACACGTTTGCTCTGGAAATCAGGAACAAAGAAAAGTCTATCTGCCATCCGGAACGTCAAAAAACCCTAGCAGAATGAAGCACAGTTCACACCGTCCCATCACACATCCTGGGATCAGACGCACAGTTAACCTTCCTCCCCACCCTCCCATACACAATTCCGGGGTCAGACACAGAGTGAATATCTCTTCACACCGTCCCATCACACACTCCCGGGGTCAGACACAGAGAGAAGCTCCCTCCACACCGTCCCTTCACACACTCCCGGGGTCAGACACAGAGTGAATCTTACGCCACACGGTCAAATCACACACTCCCGGGGAAAAACAGAGTGAATCTCCCTCAACACCGTCCCATCACACACTCCCGGGGTCAGACACAGAGTGAATCTCCACCCACACCGTCCCATCACACACTCCCGGGGAAAGACACAGAGTGAATCTCCCTCCACACCGTCCCATCACACACTCCCGGGGTCAGACACAGAGTGAATCTCCACCCACACCGTCGCATCACACACTCCCTTGGTCAGACACAGAGTGAAGCTCCGTCCTCACCCCCTACAACCCACAATGCCAGGGTCAGAAACAGAGTGAATCTCCCTCCACACCGTCCCATCACACACTCCCGGGGTCAGACACAGAGTGAATCTCCACCCACACCGTCGCATCACACACTCCCTTGGTCAGACACAGAGTGAAGCTCCGTCCTCACCCCCTACAACCCACAATGCCAGGGTCAGAAACAGAGTAAATCTCCCTCCACACTGTCCCATCACTCAATCCAGGGGTCAGAAAGGAGTGAAGCTCTCTCCGCAGCGTCCCATCACACATTCCCGCGGTCAGGCACAGAGTGAAGTTTCCTCCACCACGTCCCATCACACACTCCCGGGGTCAGACAGAGTGAATCTCCCTCCACACTGTCCCATCACTCAATCCAGGGGTCAGAAAGGAGTGAAGCTCTCTCCGCAGCGTCCCATCACACATTCCCGAGGTCAGGCACAGAGTGAAGTTTCTTCCACCACGTCCCATCACACTCTCCCGGGGTCAGACAGAGTGAATCTCCCTCCACACTGTCCCATCACATACCCCTGGAGTCAGACACAGAGTACAGGTCATTGTACAGCATCCGAACACACAATCCTGGTGTCAGAGAGGGAGTGAGTCTCCCACTGCACCGTCAGAACTCACAGTGCCGTGGTCAGACAGAGAAGGAGCCTACCTCCCCACCGTCCCTGCACACTCTCCCGAGGTCAGGTATAGGGTGATGCTTCCTCCAAACCGTCCCATCGCACATCTCTGGGTCAGACACCGAGTGGACTTCCTCCCACACTGGCCCATAGCTCCGGGTCATCCTCAGACTGAAGCTTTCTCTCCACGCCACGATCACACACTCCTTTGGTCAATCATGGAGTGAAGCTCCTTGCATTCTCTCACATCACAATGTTCTGCGGACAACCACAGAGTGAACTTCCCTCCACGCTACCCCAATGCATCCACCCGTGATCAGATAGGAAATGAAACACTCTCTGCACCATCCCGCCGCATGCTCCTGTGGTCAGACACAGTATGATGCTCTTTCTAGCCAGTGACGTCACACAATACAGGGGTCAGAAAACTAGAGAAGCTCCCTCCGCACCGTCCAATCACAGACAGCACTGGGTTCAGACACGGGGCGGCACACCGTCCAGGCACGAGTTACCGTTGCCGGTGTCAGACATACACATGACCACGCCCCATCACCCAACCTGAGCTTCCCATCAGACTCTCGCAGTGTCAAACACAGAGCCCCACGGAGTGAGGGGGTGAGACACAGAGCCCCATCACACACACACGGAGTGAGGGGGTGAGACACAGAGCCCCATCACACACACACGGAGTGAGGGGGTGAGACGCAGAGCCCCATCATACACACACGGAGTGAGGGGGTGAGACGCAGAGCCCCATCATACACACACGGAGTGAGGAGGTGAGACACAGAGCCCCATCACACACACACGGAGTGAGGGGGTGAGACGCAGATTTAACCTCCCTGCACACCGTGCCATCACACACCCACACGGTCAGACGGAGAATGAATCTCTCTCTCTCCACGGACCCATCACACACTCCAACGGTCAGACAGAAAGAGAAGCTGCCTCCACACGGTCCCATCGCACACACCCTAGTCTAACACAGCGTGAATCTCCCTCCTCCCATCCCATCACACAATTCGTGGCGAGTCAGAGTGTGAAGCTCACTCTCAACCGTTCAATCACACCACACAGTCCTCACATACAATGCGAAGTTCCGCTCACACCCTCCCATGACAAACTCACGGGGGCAGACTCCCTCCGCAACATCCAATCACAGAATGCGTTGTCACACAGAATAAACGTTCCTCGACACCGTCCCATCACACATTCCCGATATCAGACACAGAGTACAGCTGTCTCTCCACGGTCCCATCACACACCACTGGATTCAGAGTGAAACTCTCTTTCCACGGTGCCATAACACACTTCAGGAGTGAGACATGGGATGAATCTCTCTGGACACTGTCCCATCACACACTCCCGATGTCAGACACAGAGTGAAGCTGTCTCTCCACGATCCCATCACACACTCCCGGATTCAGAGTGAAACTCTCTCTCCACGGTGCCATAACACACTTCAGGAGTGAGACCTGGGATGAATCTCTCTGGACACTGTCCCATCACACAGTCCGATGGTCAGACACAGAGTGAATCCACCTCCACACAGTCCCATCGCACACTTCTGGGGTGAGACAGAGACTCTAGCTCTCTCTCCAAAATAACATCACACATCCTGATTCACACACAGAGTGAAGCCCCCGCTGCACGGTCCCATCACACACTTCCGGATTCAGAGTGAAACTTTCTCTCCACGGTGACATAACACATTTTGGAGTCATCTCTCTGGTCAGTGCCCCATCACACAATCCCGTGGTCAGACACAGAGTGAATCCACCTCCACAGCGTCTTTTCACACTGTCCTGGGTTCTGTGATAGAGTGAAACTTCCTCCACACAGCCCCATCACACACTCACCGGGTCAAACTCAGAGTGAATCACCCTCCATTACATCTCTTCACACACTCCCGATGTCAAGCACAGAGTGGCGCTTCCTCTCTCCATGCCTGCCCTCTGATGAGGAGCGGGTGAAAGAGTGGGATGATGTCTCACCTCTTCTGCTGGTCAACAATTCACAGATTTGAGCCTTGGTTTCGTTGACAGATCTGTACTTCGTTTCCATCTCAGTGAACTGGTGACGGAGATCGCTGTGCATTCGGTTAAGATCGGACAGATTGGAGTTTCGGTGGCATGTTTCGTTCGACTGACGAATCTGTGACACTGAGAGAGATGGTGAAGGATGTTTAGCGTTTACAGTGACACGTGACTCAGCGTCACGCTACCGAACGGGTCACGGAGAGTGTTGTGTCAGTGTCACGGTGAAGGGTGTCACAGTGAAGGATGTGCCGGTGTCACAGTGAGAGGCGTCATTGGAAACATGAGGGGCGTGTCTGTGTCACTCTGAGGGGTTATCAATGCCCTGGTGAAGGTTTTGTTGTTGCTACAATGGGGTCTGTGTCAGTATCGTTGTGATGACCGATTCACTGCCTCAGCGCTGGTCATGTCCGAGTTGCTGTGAGGGACGTGTCGGTGTCACTGTGATAGGAGTTTCTGTGCCCCGGCGAGAGGTGTGCCATATCGCAATGAAGTGTATCTCGATGTCAAGGCGAGGGTAATGTCAGAGAGGCGGGTCTGGTAGTGTGCCGGTGTGTGGAGTATCTGCATAATGTGTGGGTGCTGGTCTCATTGTGATGAGAGTGTCTGTGTCACCGTGAGAGACATGTCATGACCATGGTGTGTGGGATATTGTCACGCTGAGGTGTGTGTCCGTGTGATGGAGAGGACTATGTCGGTGTCATTGTGAATTTATGTGTCGGCTTCACTGTAAGGGGTTTGCCTATGTCAGGGTGAGGTGTGAGTAATTGTCTCAAAATTGATTGAAAGTTGAGTTTAACTCATGGACTGGTAGTCGACATGGTCCTGCTCATCTCCTGATTTTCTTCCCAAAGGAGTTTGTAGTTTCGGTCAGAGGTGATCTGAGATGGTGAAGGATGTTTGGCGTTTATAGTGTGTCAGCGTCACGCTACTGAGCGGGTCACGGAGAGTGGTGTGTCAGTGTCACGGTGAAGGGTGCCGGTTGTACAGTGAGGGGCGTCGGCGCCACCGTGAGCTACGTGTCAGGGACACGCTGAGGGTTATATCAGGTTACCAGCGAGGTTTTTGTTGATGACACGGTGAGGCCTGCGTCAGTATCGCTGTGATAGTTGATTCCTTGTCACACCGAGTCGGTGTTTCAGTGAGAGACGTGTAGCTGTCATTGTGATAGGTGTTTCTGGGTCTATGTGAGAGGTGTACCGGGTCACATCGCGGTGTATCTCTATGTCATGGTGAGAGATATGTCGGGGTCACAGTGCGAGGTTTGACGGTGTTGCAGTAAGAGACGCGTCTGTGTCATAGTGTTTGGTGAATTGGTATTACATTAGGAAAAATGTCGATGCCACGGTGAGGGGTGTGTCACGGGAAATGACCTGTTGTGGTCACGGTGGATGTGTCGTTGTCACAGTAAGTTTAGTGTTGTTGTCACGGCGAGGACTGAGTGGATGACGCTCTGAGGGCTTGTCGGTGTCACGGTGAGGGATGTGTCTTTGTAACGGTGAGTGTTATGTCGGTGTTTCGGTGGAGTTGTTTTTGCTGTATGATAAGAGATGAGTCAGTTTCAAAGAGATGGACGTGTCTGTGTCACAGTGAGGGATGTGTGCCCGTCACAGTGAGGGACGCTTCGGCACCACGTCGAGAGGCGTGTCAGTGTTATGTTGAATCGTTATTACGTTAGGTTCTGTGTTGACATCAGGTTGTGGGATATGTCGGTATCATGTTGAGGGATGTGTTGGTGAGGGTTGTGTCGATGTCACGGTGAGTCGTGGTCATGCTGAGAGACCCGTCAGTAACACAGTGAGCGGTGTCTTGGTATCACAGTGAAGGGTGTTCCCGGGAAATGTTGGGAATGTGCCGCTGTTAAAGTGGCCATTTTAATTTTCTGCGGTTTGGTCGTTGCGACCGGAGTGAAACTCACCATGAATCCTCCAGCAGATACCCGTCATAATGAGGGTCGCTGTTAAAACGCAGATTAGCCATATGGTTGGGTTTGATCGGCCTCTCTTTGTGGGTCGTTCACTGCCCATGTCGTCTGTGGAAAAATCGTTCCTTTACTTTGTCAATCCATCGTCATATTTCCTGATCTAACCAGCCCTGTTCTTTCCATCCTTTGTGTTCAAATCACTCTCTTTTCCTCATGCAATGTTCATCTCCCTCCAACCCCTGTACACCAACGTGCATGACAAAGAGTCGATTAAACGCCTCTATCGATTTGCCTCCAGCACCACCCCTGGCAGCACATTCCAGTCACCCACGCTCTCTGTGTAAACAAAACCTCGCCCCTCACCTCTCCTGCAAAGATATTCCCTCACCCCTTCCACTCCGCGATATTAGACATTTCTCTCTGGGGGAGAAATGCACCGGTTGCCTGGTCTATCTCTGTTTCTCGTCATTATATAGACCTGTATCAACTCTCCCCTCAGCCTGAGATACATATGAAATAACATATGAAATCCATACATATTGTATGAATGCATTTTTCTGATATTCTGCATTTGCTTGTTATCTTTGAGGGTTCTGTGCCATTGTGTGGCCGTTGGTGTTGTGTTTGGCATCTGGGTCCTGGAGTAACACAGACTCGTTTGACTGTATTGGTGGATATTCATGTATGGTTGGATTGCAATGCAACTCACATTGAATTGAAACCGTCTCTTCTGTGCCGGTCGCACTTTCTTTGGAGGAGAACCCAATGAGGCAAATACCCGAAGCCCCTTTCACTGAAGGTCGCTTCATCTTCCCCACCCTACACCTTGTCTGAGAGTGTGTGGAGCGGGGAATGAGATGGAAATTGGGGGCGCAGCGAGAGGGTATGAACATTGAGAGAGCGAAAGGGTAAGAGGAAGGAAAGTGTGTGCGGACAGAATGGGCAAGAGGGCACGGGACGAGGAAGGGGGAGGGGTGGTGTGATAGAAGGGAGACGGTAGAGCGCTTGAGCAATGAGTGATTGAATAACAATGAAGGGGAGAGTGGGGAAAAAGAGATGAGGGAAAGAAACGGGAGCAAAAGGGTTGAGGGATGGAGGGAGGCAAGAGGGAGTAAGGTGAAATTCCAGAGAGAAGGGGAGAAGAGGGAGAGAAGGTGTGAGACAAAGTGAGAAGAGCCTATGAAAGACAGAGAGAGGGAGGAGAAAGGAAAGAGGGAGAGAGTTATTGAGGTAGTAGGAGAAAGAGGGAGAGGGGAAGAGGGCGGTGAAGATGGAGAGAGGGAATAGAGAATGAGGTAAGAAAGTGTGGAATTAGGGTGAACTTTTATACAGAGCCCCTTTGTCCTCTATCCTTATCAGTCCTCCCTCTGTATTTCCTACCCTCTGCCGATCCTTATAGCGCTCCTTTCTCAATACTCCCTTCTCATCACCCCTCCCACGGTATAAACTCCACACCGTCCTGCCGATGACATCCTCTCTTCACCGACACCTCCCACAACACGCTCTCTTCATACTATTCCATAGCTCTCCCTCTATACCGTCCCTCCCTGGCGCGGTCTCCACTCCCCTGCCCGAGTGCAGACTCCTCACCAACCCTCCAACAGAGCTCCTCCATCATCGCCTCTCCCATCCGTTCAGCTGCGGACAGAACAGTGAACGTAATGGGTTCGTGGTTTCCCTCTGACTAATCGTTAGGGTTAATTGTGCGTTTCTACTGAGATGTCCCGACAGGAATGAACACATCAGGTAAACACAGTCAAACTGACAGAGATGAAACTGACCTCCACCTGACCGGACGCGGGGAACAGAGAAGGTCCTGAGATTAAGTTCCACGTACGATACATTAGGTTCGGCTGGGGACAGAACAGTGAGCGTCAGTGAGGCTCCCTCCACCCGTCCGATCACACACACCCGGGATCAAACACAGAATGGAGCTCTCTCCCTCCATTTTTCCTGACCCACTCACCGTTGGAAGGAGACTGTGGGCCCGTTTTCCCGAACTTCACATTCACGTAAGTCTTGCCTTCGTCCATCTTGTACAGGACTCTCTGCGTCTCTGAGCTGAAAACGACCATTGTCAGAGGAAACCCGTGATGAGAAGGCGGTCAAACCGACAGCAGCAAACTCCAGGTGGACAGCTGATAAAGAGAGGAACCGAGAACAGGGGGAGGAAGTGCAGGCTGGCAGAGAGATTCAGGACGTGGGAGAGGGTGGTTCAGAGATATTCGAATGGAGGGGAGAGAGTGTTGAGAGTGGTGAGAAAGAGGGGAAGGGGGACAGAGGGAAAGGTTAGGGGTCAGCGGAGAGAGAGGTGAGCGGGAGTGTACAGAGGGTAGAGGGGTGAGAGCAGGGGGAGTGTGTGGAGAGAGATGGAAGGTAAGCGTGACGGAAATGTGAAAACAGGAGCAGGGCGGAGGGATGTAGAGAATAGAGGGTGAGGAGTTTCGGCGAGAGATTGCGAAAGGGAGAGTAAAGAGGAGGTGAACGGGAGAAAGAGAGACGGATGGAGAGCCGAAATGACAGGAGGCAGAGTGGAGGAGAGGAAGGGGGAGGTGGAGCGCTACAGAGAGTGACAAGAGATGCGTGGGTAGGGATGGGGAAAGGAATATAGACGAAGGATGTGGAGAGGAAGGTAAATAGGAGGAGAAAGAGAAAAGGAATGGAAGGAAGGGTGGAGATATTGAGGGCAGGTGGGAATGTCGGAGGGATTTGTGTCACTCATACAAAGCCTGTATTTCCCGGGAGATATGCATCCACCGTTGGTTCCTGGTTTGGGCGTTGGTCTGTTCCTGCACATCGCCGGGGCTCCAGGCCTTCCGTCCGTGAGAACCCACGACCCCGGGTCAAAGCCCGAACACACACCGGTGAGTGAGCCCACACTCTCCTCCGAGTGAATTAAACACCTCCCCTTGAAAGTCGTTCCATCCACAGGGTTTCCACCCCTTCCTCGTCCAGTGGCGCACTCTCGCCCTCCTTCCTTATTCCATGGCATTCTCTCCCTCTCTCTCTCTCTCTCTCTCTCTCTCTCTCTCTCTCTCTCTCTCTCTCTCTCTCTCTCTCTCTCTCTCTCTCTCTCTCTCTCTCTCTCTCTCTCTCTCTCTCTCTCTCTCTCCATCCCTCTCTCACCCTCTCAGGCGGCCGTGGAGCAGAGGATACTGGCATACTTAAGGCAGAGTTTGATTGGGACTCAGACTGAAGTGGATCAGCCAAGATCATGTGCTGGAGCAGACCCGACGGGTGAAATGGCCGCATTTTGCCACTATCCTCTGATCCCTGGGAATCTGGGGGGGGGGGGCGGGGTCCGCATCCCTGAGGATCTACACTGGGCCCAACACATTCAGGCAGACACAAATGTGTCATGTTCCCGAATAAACAGCTACAGGCTTCCAGGTTTCGGCACTCTCACTACCCGGTGAGGGGTTCGCTGTCACTTTCACCTTTTGTCTCAGCAGGCCAATTATTTTCTGCCTCGGAAATGGACGGATAGAGAACAGTGTGGGGAAGTGTATGGTCATGTACTTTGGGAGAATAAATTAAAGTATAGACGATTTTCTAAGTGGGGAGAAAAATCTCCCGCTGCGGCGCCAAGGGAATGGGGCATCATGTACAGCCCTGGCCAATCTGCCCGCTCGGATATCAGTTCGGCAACATTTTAGGTGCAAAGCTTCTCTTCCGTGCAGATCCCACCTTCCTTGCGAATCGCGCAATAATCCCGAATTCTGCAGCCCTCCCACTTACAACAACTATCTGGCCACGTGCTAACCTGCATGGTCTTGCGAATTCTGGCCTCACTTGGACGGATATTCGTCCTGGACTTTAATTTAATATCTAAATATTTGTCCTCCCGTTACAGATCCGCCTCCCTATTCATACTGCTCTGGGGGGAATTCTCCCTATTCATTACCGATCTCTATTTGTACTTTGATCTCCAGTTGCTCACTCGCCCACTTAAGAATCACAGACAAGGAAACAATGAATAAACGGCAAGAAATCTCTCTACCATTCTCCTCCTTCCCTCACTCAACCATCTCCTCGCTGACGCATGGAAAAGATAAATCAGCGGATGGCCGGTCGAGGAGTGCCCACTCCAGCAATGGCCGCTCCGCTTGCACTGAATTATATTTATTTTCACACGCTAATGAATCCGTTTCCCCGATCGGTTGCTGATCAAACGCCGAAACTTCGGCGAATAACTGCTGTTAATGCACACTCGCCAAACGAGTGAGTGACTATGTTGTTTTTTAACTCCCTGTGTTTAACTGCATTCTGTTCAAACGCTGAGATTATATAACCTTTGGCTATGAGTCAGATATAGAGCGAAGCTCCCTCCACACAGTCCCATCGCACTGTTCTCGAATCACACACCGAGTGACGCTCCTGTCGCAAAGATCCGTCACATAGTTCCGGGTGTAGTCCGGAGTGAAGCTCCCTCCATACCGTCCAATCACGCATTCCGGTGTGAGAGCAATAGTGACGGTCACTCCACAACATCCCTTCACCCACCCCCGGGGCCAGACCCTGGGGGAAACATCCTCCACTACTTACGTCGGACAACAGGTGATGATCACTAAATATTACCATTCATTCGCTCCCGGGGTCAGAAATGTAAAGTACCCCCCGCAGGATCGCACCACATTATACCGGAGTACGAAGCTCCCTCTCTCCATCAACACCCTCCCTACTCACCACGACCCAGCACTTCAGCGTCCCGGTAGTCTCGGATTGTGTGTGTCTCTCGGAGATGGTGTTTGAGTTTGTGACCGGGTGGCGGGCTGAGGGAAGAGGAAGGAAGGGGCGGAGAGTCATGTCCAGGGAAAGGCCGGTGCGATTGCAGCCATTGGAGCAAGTGGTGTGGATCCACACGGCCTGGCTGTCCATTCAGAGCGCTGCAGAGGCCCAGGGGCGAAAGATCGGATAACCTCTGAAAGGGGACTGGCGGAAACCCGATCCCATTCTCCCCGCAATTACCTGTGAACACCAAGAGAGAAACTGGACAGTGGGGGGAAGCGACTGAGATGTAGTGGCCTGTAGGGAATGCTGTGGGTCGCGGAGACGGGAGGGTCGTCCGGGAATTGTTATGACGGAGATGGGGAAACGTGCTGGAGAGGGAATAGGTCACAGAGACGGGGCAGATTGCAAGGGAAGGGGGTGACAGAAACGGGAGTGGTGTAGGGGAGGGAGTGTGTGACAGAGACGGGGAGGAGTGCAGGAAAGTGTCTTTTTGACGGGAACTCGGAGGGGACCTGGAGTGGATTATGGAGACGGTGAGGAACTCTGTCGGTGTCACGCTGCTGGGCGCCGATGAGGGGCGCACTCTTGTCACGGTAAGAGATGTCGGTGTCACGGTGAGGGCTGTGTGGCTCGTTCACTGCCTATGCTGTCTGTGAAGTGATCGTTCCCTGTGTTTCACAATCTATCGTCGAGGACCTTGATCATCCCCACCCCGTGTGCTTCCCACGTGATGGGTTCATATCACTCATTACTCGTCCTGCTGAACAGAGAACGTGAATCACCTTACAGAACGGACCAATCGGCCCGCAAAGCTGTGATATATCAATTAATGTAAATCACTTCTGCCTACACAAAGTCCATCTGGGACACTTCAACGTCTGGGAAAAGGCGCCAAAGCATCCGCGTTCTCACGACCAGACTACGTAATAGTTTCTTCCCCCAAGCTATCAGACTCCTCCATACCCAGAGCCTGGCCTGACACCTTACTGCCCTACTGTCCTGTTTATTATTCATTGTAATGCCTGCACACGTTTGTGCACTTCATGCAGTCCTGGGTAGGGCTGTAGTCTAGTGTAGTTGTTGTGTTGTGTTTTTTTATCTGTGTTGTTTTTTTTTTTAAAGTAGTTCAGTCCAGTTTTTGTACTGTGTCATGTAACACCATGGTCCTGAAAAACGTTGTCTCAATTATACTATGTACTGTACCAGCAGTTATGGTTGAAATGACAATAAAAGTAACCAGCGTTGACTTGACTTGATCTCCCTGCATTCCTCGGACACCCAGGTCCCTTGCAAAGAGCCCCTGGAACTACTCTCTCCCTGTGTTTGTCACTGAATCGAATGTGACCTGTAAAGCCGCCCATCGCCCTTGAATTCTTTCCGCTTCATCACGACTAATGCAACCGAAAGCCGGAATGCTGAGGTAACGCTCCTTCCCGTCCTCCAACCTCGCCTCATTAGTGTCTACAATATCACAATTCAGGCCGTTCTCCCCTGCCCCGAGCGCATCTACTTTTCCATATAACCATATCACAATTACAGCACGGAAACAGGCCATCTTGGCCCTTCTAGTCTGTGCCGAACGCTTACTCTCACCTAGTCCCACCAACCTGCACTCAGCCCATAACCCTCCACTCCTTTCCTGTCCATATACCTATCCAATTTTACTTCAAATGACAATATCGAACTGCCTCAATCACTTCTACTGGAAGCCCGTTCCACACAGCTACCACTATGTGCAAAGAAGTTCCTCTTCTCGTTACCGCTAATCTTTTACCCCTTAATTTCGTACTTCGTATTTCGTACAATACGACCTGTATGGAAACGTCGCAGCTTATAACATGAGACCCAACAGTCTTAACCTTTTGCTTCCTGACTTTGGCAGAGATCGTAACAACATTTGTCCCAATGGACACTCTACTCTCAGTTTTAGCATTCTGTTTTTCATCCCTCTGCATCTCTAGTTTAAACGATTTCATGCCCCCTCCTCAATGAAGACTTCCAGCTGAGATATTCGTCCCAGTCCAGTTCATTTGTAAACTGAGAGAGTTGCTCGTGGCTGAGAAAATGAAGGAGCTGAGCAGCGTGGTGCAGTGTTGCATGGCCTCCAGGCAAGAGTATGTGCTGCCCCCAAGCGTTCGCTCGGCAGATGGCAGGCTCTGTTCTGGTCTTCTGCGGATTTCAGTGACAGTCAAATGAACCCACAGAACCTCTTTTCGGTTCCATAAAATAAATCCCCTATCACAGCTGCTGATCTTATCTCATTCGCCTCCTTCCATTCTGAACTACAGAACCAACCTCAGAGACGTCATTTTTCAGACGCATCTACCCGGTCATTTGCAACCCTCTCCCCCACCCAGATGTATACAAAGTGGTATACTTGTTATTGAGCTGTTTGGCCACAGGAGAGCGAGTAAACTTGTAAACTTGTAAACTTCATCTTCCTCACTGTCACGCAGTTTCCTTTTGAACCTTGGGTCTAACTTCCTCCCTATCACCCCCTCAGTTTCCCGAATGATCATGAGCCCATCCAGTTCCAGTTCCAACTCCTTAACCCCGAGTGTTAGAAGCTGAAGCTGGATGCACTTCTCACGGGTGAAGTTGTCAGAGACACTGGAGGTCTCTCTGGCGTACCCCGTCCTGCAAGAGGAGCATTCAACTCTCCTGCCAGGCATCTCTACTGTTCTAACGGTTTAATTGTACAGAAGGAACCAATAATTATATTGAAAACAAACCCACCAACAACAGCTCCTATCTTACTTTTTTTTGTTTTGCCCGTGGTAAAGAATCCACTTCACCGATCCATTCACATATTCCCAATATCACAGAGTGGAAGTTATTGGAGTATAAAAGTATAAATTTACCAAAACTATGAAGTCAGTTCTGAGCTTGCTATTTGCAGTTCCGAGCTTGCTATTTGCTATGCATGTATCCTAAAAATGTAGAAGACAATGGTGTGTTAATGAGAGGTAGCTAAGAGATATAGATTAGAACATAATTAAGTCAATTGATAGAAACAATAGGGACATGATGTACGTGAGGTACGTGTAATACGCAACTATAGATCGATTACATATGCTAATGCAACTGGACCAGGAGATTGCTATAAAAAATGCTGTGTCCGGGGATCGGTGGGCAATCAGCGACTAGCTCAATGACTGTCTTAGCTTTGATTTGCAAATTAAAGTTTAACCCTTCTTGAAAAATCGTCTGCGTCTCTTGGTCATTTGTGAGGCACGAGAAACCACGACAAAATTGGCGACCGCGGCAGGACCGGATAGAGACCCGCGGAAAGGAAACAGCAGAATTTGGGACGCTTCCCGGTCCTCTAGGGACCCCCACAAGGCTAACAGAATTAAGGGTGCACCCAAACAAAAGGTAAGCGCTTTTTGCGACAATTTGGACTAAAAATTCTGATGGCTTTGGGGAGGTCTCGGAGTCTCAGAAGTGTGGAACCACTGCCGAAGGGTCTCTCCGGTCCAAAGAATCTGGCAGAATTGGGGGTTAACAGGAGGCTCAGAGGATTGATCAAGAACACTGCAGTGAGGGTAGGTACAAATAAGCTAATGAGAAGTTAAGTGAAGAAAAATTCCACGTGGTGTTGGCAAGTCCCTGTGGGTACCTCTTCGTATGAAACGAAGGGCTGAACGGGCAGGGAAAGGGAAAATAGAGAAAATCCTCGTAGATACCACCTTAAGAAATAAAGGTCTGAATAGACGAGGTGCATAGAGAAAATCCCTGTGGATACCGCTTCGTATAAAACGAAGGTCTGAACGGGCAGGGAAAGGAAAATAGAGAAAATCCTCGTGGATACCGCCTTAAGAAATAAGGGTCTGAACAGACGACGTGCAAAGAGAAAGTTCTGTGGATACCGCCCTGAATAGAGGTCTGTACGGGCAGATCAGAATAGGAAACAAGGTCAGTCCAATTTATAGTTTAAAGCGCTGGTAGATAGACGATAGACCAGGCATAGAATTAGAGTAAATAATATTATCCAGTAAACGAACTGTGAATCTCTGAAATACCTTAAAAAGAGAGAACAACATGACAGGTAAAGGAACGGCAGTAGAGATTCTGAGCAAAAAAATTGCCGGTAAATAAATATCAGATCACAAAAACTTCAGAAAAATGGGAAAAGAGAACCAAAAACCTGGTCACAAAACGGCCAAGAGAAGGTTTGATATAAGCTTGTGCGAAGAAATGGAGGGACTAATTAAAAATTACAAACCAAAAGATAAATCTAAGAAAAGAGGGCAAAAAAGAGAACGAGAAATGGAAGTGCTAAAACTCTTCAGAACGGAGGGAGAAAGGCTGAGGAGGACAGGTAGAATATTGATTACAAGCGAGGAAGACACTGTCCATGCGGTTGAGAAATACCGGAAAGACAAACGAAGGTTGGCTGAGCAGCAGGAAGAGGTGCAAAGAAAGTTAATATAAATGCAGCTCGAAGAACTCAAAAAGTAGAAAAAACAGAAAAACAAAAAGATGCTGCTAGCAACCACCGGTCCGAGTACAGCCATCGAACTGGACAAAGCACTGCTATCTGGAGGAACCGATCATACTGTAAGACAAGGGCTGGAAAACCCCATGCCAATAATCAACGTCTTTGGAGGAGCATTCCCAAAAAAAAACCCTATCAGGAACAGACTAAATTCAAACAGTCCAGGCAAGACTGAAGTCCCAAGGAGGGGGACAGAGGAGCTATGTGCAAAGGGGACCAGTGAGGAAACAGTGGGAAAGAGAGGTAGAGAGATTGTGCTGGGAATGTAATCAGCCAGGTCACATGAGAAGAGATTGTCCGTTTATACCATGGCCTGTCACACACCAGCAGGAACCGATAAGAAGGGAACTAAAGTTTAGCCAAGGACCAGCCCCCACAGGCCCAAGCGGACCTGTGAACCCCTATGCGAGGTATTAGGGGTGCCCCGAGAACTCGAGTGGGAAGGGACATTACCCAATGATAACAAGGGAGGCAGATGAGGAACCCATTGTTCAGGTTATGTTAGAAGGGCAACTGACACCAATGATGATAGATACTGGAGCCACGTACACTTGCGTACAGCCACAGTATGCCCTTCACCTTCCCATGTCAGGAAAGATTATTAAGACGGTAGGGTTCTCGGGGAAAACACAGTTGACACAGTGCAAGGCTCCAGTGCGGTTGAGAATGGGAAATAAAGGAATCGTTTTGCCGGTACTAGTATCTAAAGGAACTCCGATGAATTTCTTAGGCAGAGATGCCTTATTGAAACTGGAATTAAAGTTAGAATGCACCAGAAATGGGCTGAGTGTGGAAAGAGCAGGGGCTCAATTGATAGTGCGAGAAGACAAGAAGGCTAATGTCTTTTGGATAGGAGACATCACAGATCAGATTCAGGAAACCTGGGAAAATGGAAAAAGGGCGTGTAGACTATATTACCCAGGGCTGTAATGCCCAAATCTGAGCTACATTGCAGTGATTTTTGACGAGACTCAGAACAGGTATTTAGAGGAGAGATGGCACCTGGAGGCATGTACCCAACAGCACCTGGAAGAGGAGGCTGTGATAATTGGAAAGCAAGGGGCAGCTTTACAAGATAAGTGGAACACATTTTTAGAAAAATGGTACAGGATACCGGAGGCTGTGCCCCACGTAACGTTGTTGGTAAACAAGGGATATCAGTCTAAAGACTTAGGACCTTTAGTTAAGAGTGCTGAAACCGTAACAATGTGGTGGAAAATCACGCCAGAGGTGTGGATATCAGAAGACAACAATTGCATTAAAATAATGGTAAGTGTAGATATGGTAGGGACAGTGAGAGAGGTCGAAATAACTCCCCAACCACACCTGCCCTTGCTGGGAAAGGAAAGAGGCCAGCAGAAAGATAGAAGGTTAGATGAGTTGCCGTCTATTCTGTGGTCACAGCATGACACGGACGGAGGGAAAATAAAAACAGCTAGTCCGGTGGAAATAAGGCTGAAAAGGAGAGCAATTCCACCCAGGAGACCACAATACCCTCGAAGACCAGAAGCAGAAGAGGGAATAGCATCGACAGTACAGGGGTTGCTTGAAATAGGAGTGCTTAAAAGAACAAACAGTCCATGCAATACCCCGTTGCTGCCGGTCTTAAAAGCAGATAAATCTAAGTGGAGATTGGTGCATGATTTGCGAGCGGTAAATGATGTGGTAGAAGACTGGCCAGCGGTAGTCCCCAACCCACACACGCTTTTGACTAATGTTCCACCAGTCGCAAGTTACTTTTCAGTGATTGATTTGAGTTCGGCTTTCTTCAGCATTCCTCTAGCCGATCAGTGTCAGTATCTGTTTGCATTTACTTACAGAGGTGCTCAGTATACCTATACCAGAATGCCGCAAGGAGTTAAACATTCACCACACGTTTTTAATCAGGTATTGAAGGCAGACCTAGAGGGCATGCCGTTGGAAAGTACATTGTTACAGTATGTGGATGACCTGTTGATTTGCTCCCACAGTAAGGAACAGTGTGAGCAGGACACTATAACTCTGTTAGAGAAGCTGGCGCACGGAGGACATAACGTATCCAAAAAGAAACTGCAATTCTGCACGCAGCAAGTGGAATACTTAGGCAGGGTAATATCCAAGGGAGTGAAGGCGATAGCACCAGATCAGATTGAGGCAATAACTAAGGCCCCAAAACCCCAGACTGTAGGGCAGATGATGACGTTTTTGGGAATGGCAGGGTACAGCTCAGATTGGATAGGAGAATATGCTGAGATTGTGGCACCTTTGAGAAAGATAATGAAAGAAGCAGGACATACAAATTTGAAGAGCGGCTTACAGTGGAATGGAGAGGCGGAGATAGCTTTCAATACTATTAAGCAGGAATTGCAGTCAGCACCAGCATTAGCTTTGCCTGACTACGAGAAGGTTTTTCATTTGTATGTATCCAACCGACAGGAGGGTTATGTCACAGCGGTTCTAACACAGGAGACAGACACAGGAAAAGCAAAGCAGCCGATAGCATACTACAGTACGAGAATAGATGAGGTGGCTCAGGGGTATCCACCCTGTTATCAGGAATTGGCGGCGCTGTACTATGCATATGAAAAGGCATCATCTGTAACCCTGGGCTATCCTGTGACTCTGTACACACACCACAAAGTAGCGGAATTGCTGGAAAGAGAGAAATTTGTGCTGACGCCAGCCAGGATAGCAGCGTATCAGATGCTATTGACATTTCCAGACATAACCATACAGAGATGCACTACCAGTAATATAGCCGATTTTGTCCCTTTGGGATATGAAGGAGAACCCCATGATTGTGTAGGGAAGACGATGGCATTTGCCAAATTGAGAGCAGATTTATGGTCAGAACCACTAGAGAATACAGATAAAAAGGTTCTGTTCGTAGATGGCTCTTGTTATAGGGATTATGATGGAAATCATGCAGGATTCTCAGTAGTGCAGCAGGATCAGTCGAGCTATAAGATTATTAGGATGGAGTCCTGTCCCCAACCGTGTTCCGCCCAACTAGCAGAAATCAAAGCCCTGACAGCTGCGTGTGAAATGATGGAAGGTGAGAAAGTAGACATCTATACTGATTCAGCATATGCTCACGGAGTATGCCATTTGTTCAGGGCAGTATGGAAGCAAAAAGCTTTTAAAAAATGTAATGGAGATCCCATACAACATTGCCAGCAAATTCTAGACTTAATAAAAGCCATAATGAAACCTAAAGCATTGGCTATAGTAACATGCCAGGCATATAAAAAGGGAAATGATGTAATAACAAAGGGAAATCAAGCTGCGGACGAAGCAGCCAGAAAAGCGTCTGGGTGTACATCAGCTGTCATTGCCCCCCAGGTAAGCCTAGCTCCAGAACCTGTGGTAGAGGACCTAATTGAAACACAAGGTAAGGCAACTTTGGCAGAACAGACAATGTGGAGAAAAAGGGGGGCCAAGCAGAACCCGGAAGGCTTGTGGAGCACGGAAGACGGTTTGTTGGTAGCGCCCACCCCTCTACTGACGATTCTGATTTCAGAAGCGCATGGGATTGACCATTGTGCAAGGGGGGAAGTGATAAAGAAAATAAAGAAGGATGGTTTTTGGTTGCCTTATTTACAGGCTTCAGTGGACTTTGTCTTGTCACAGTGCGAGGTATGCACACAGAATAATGTTCGGAAGGGAATTACAACCCCAATAGGTCACATTCCTGTACCTGAAGGACCATTTAAACATCTAGTGATCGATTACGTAGACATGATAAAGACAGTGAGAGGGAAGAGATACATGCTGGTAGTAATTGATCGATTTAGCAGATGGGTGGAAGCGGTACCTTCAAGAGATCAAGGGGCAAAGACAGGGGTAAAATTTCTGACAACTGAAGTGTTCCCAAGGTTTGGAATACCTACAGAAGTTAGCTCAGACAATGGTTCAGCTTTTATCCAGAAAGCGGACAAATTGGTACTACAGGCGCTGAGGATACAGCAAAGATTTGGATGTGTATACCACCCTCAGTCGCAGGGCATGGTAGAGAGAATTAATGGAACCCTGAAAGCCAAACTGAACAAGATCTGTGCAGACACTAAACTTAATTGGGGCGATGCTTTACCGTTAGCATTGATGAGTTACCGCATGCAAACTAATCGAATGACATGCCTGACACCGCATGAGATGCTCACTGGGAGGCCCATGCCTGTGCCCCAGTGGAGAGGGCCGTATAAGGGACCTAGCTTGGAACAATTGGAAATAGAATTGAAACAATACATGCAGCAGCTAACTATGATACATAGGTCTATTTATGCCCAGGAAAAACAGAAAGAGCCGGAGACCGGACAAGGGGAAGGACCGATCAAACCAGGAGACCAGGTTTACGTGCGAGTTTTTCGGAGAAAGTGGAACGAGCCGAGAAGGGAAGGACCCTTTACGGTGACCAAGGCGTCACCCACCGCAGTTCAGGTAGAAGGACGCTCCCACATGGTACCGTCTGAATCACTGCACGAGGGTAGTCCCGCAGGGGCAATCAGGTGAGGCGTCCGAGGTAAGTGAATCGGAGGAGCAGTTAGCAGGAGACAGACAGGAAGAACAAGAAGCTGACACCGCACCTCAGGAGTTTGATCAGTTGGTAAGGAAAATTTTTGGTCCTGAGGACGGGCCTGAAGACCCTCAGGATGTGGTGGTGGACAGTAGGGCTTCTTCAGATAATGGGGATGAGCTGGGAACGACCAGTCGTACCCCTGTGGACAAAGCACCCACATACTCCAGTGCAGACTTGGGAACCATTAGTGTGGCAGATATGGAATGGGACTGTTAAGTCCCCACAGAACCTACAGAAAAGAAGTAAGAGGAGCACAACACTTACCTCCTCGCCATGGTTACAGACACGTACTAATCAGTGGTATCAATGGGCAACTTACACGGCAGGAATGATGGAGAGACAGAATTGTTACCTGTGCTCAAGGGAAAGCCCCGCTCAGCATGTAGTTCCCATGCCTTATAACTCCTCCACCTGCACGCGGTGGCGAAGAGAGCACAGGGGAGCAATGTGAACGACAGTGTCCAGGTCCGATTAAGGCTTGCTCCCTGAAGCTTTGTGTTATAACAGACCCCTGCTATCAAAGTTGTATGGGGAACGCACCAATGTGCCCATATTGGTGTATGTTCTATCAGGCTTCCTCGCAGTTTGTGTGATGTTTGGAGAGAAGTGCTGTACTTTTATACCGAATAACACTAGTCCGGAAGGATCGGTTACTAAGGCAATGTATAAGTTGAAAAGTCTAAGAAAGGAAGTTAAACAGAATGCAGGGTCCAGACATCAGTTATTTGACTGGTTAGACAGTAGACTCGGAGGATGGGGAGCATGGCTGACTAAGATGGCAAAAACTGTCAGTATTGTATTGTTGAGCTGTGCTGTTTTCCTCCTTGTCTCAAGTCTCTTGTAGTGCGTGCTGCAGCCAAACAATTTCCGATGCTCGTGGCAATTACTGAAGCAAGCTTAGTGGAGAAAGAAACACCGAAAATGTATCGTTACAGCCTACAACACCTGCAGGATGAACAGGAGCAAAACGGCAGTGTGGGAGTAGATTGCAAGGGCTTCTGAGTTTTTTTCCCCCTGTCTCAGGTACAAAGGGACAGGTTTTTTGGCTCAGCGGCCCAGGGTAACAGGGAGAGAATACTTT
Source organism: Hemitrygon akajei (assembly GCF_048418815.1). Lineage (NCBI taxonomy): Eukaryota > Metazoa > Chordata > Chondrichthyes > Myliobatiformes > Dasyatidae > Hemitrygon > Hemitrygon akajei. Next base: position 1,965,214 of record NW_027331919.1, on the reverse strand, counting down.
GAGGTCTTGGCGCAGAAAATTGTAGTTTAACCCGCGATTTGGGAATAAGTGCTTGAGTTTATTGGGGCTTTTGTGCGCGGGCTCTTAAGTCTTCTTTCTCTGTGTGAGACCCTATGGGTCTCAAAGGGGGGGGATATACTGGAGTATAAAAGTTGCATTGTTTGCTGTGTAATCAATACTATGTAGTTAGCTTTGAACTTGCATTGTTTGCTGTGTAATCAATACTATGTAGTCAGCTTTGAACTTGCTATTTGCTATGCATGTATCCAATTTAGTAGGAGAATGAAATCTTAACAAATGAAGAAGACAATGGTGTGTTAATGAGAGGCAGCTAAGAGATGTAGACTAGCAAACACGAGGAAATCTGCAGATGCTGGAAATTCAAACAACAACACACACAGAATGCTGGTGGAACACAGCAGGCCAGGCAGCATCTACAGGGAGAAGCGATGTCGACGTTTCGGGCCGAGACCCTTCGTCACGACTAACCTATCTTTCCTTTTGGTTAGTCCTGACGAAGGGTCTCGGCCCGAAACGTCGACATCGCTTCTCCCTATAGATGTAGATTAGAACAGGATTAAGTCAATGGGTAGAAACAATAGTGGCGGATGTACTTGTGATACGCAACTGTAGACCGATTGGATATGCTAATACAACTAAACCAGGAGATTGCTATAAAAAAATGCTATGTACAAGGATCGGTGGGCAATCGGCGACTAGCTCAATGACTGTCTCAGCTTTGATTTGCAAATTAAAGTTCAACACTTCTTGAAGAACCTTCTGCCTCTCCTGGTCGTTTGTGGGGCACGAGAAACCACGACAGTCAGCAGTCGGCAGATTTGAGCCTTGGTTTCGTTGAGAGTTCTGTACTTCAATTCCAGATCATTGAATCTGTCTCGGAGATGAGTTTGCGCTTGATGCTGAACGGAGAGATCGGTGCTCAGGACCGAGAGGTTCCTTCGCAGGGAGAACAATTCGTTTTCGAGGGTGGAGCGGTGGCTTTCCAGGACAAACAGTTTGCTCTCGGGGGTGGAGGCGTTGTGGTTGAGGGCCGGAACGTTCCTGAGACAGAGATCCGGGCGGGAATCCTCGCCTGTCCTGGATTCAAGGGCTGAGTTCGTCTCGTCGATCTGCGGTCGACATGGGCGCTGGGTCCTGTTCGCCTCCGGATATTTTTCCCAAAGGCTCCGGTATTTTTGATCGGGGGCGATCAGAGACTGACGGATCTGTAACACTGAGGGAGACGGTGAAGGGGGTGTCGGTGATGCTACAGAGAGCGGGGTGTCGGTACCACGGTGAGGGCTGTGAGTGGGAATAAAAGGATCCTTTTCTGGTCGGCTGCCAGTGACCGGTGATGTTCTGCCGGGGCCGGTGTTGGGACCGCTTCTCTTTATGCTGTGTTCCAGTGATTTAGATGATGGAATAGATGGCCTTGGTGACAAGTTTGCAGCTATGGAGAGGGTGCAGAGGAGATTTACCAGGATGTCGCCTGGTTTGGTAGAGAAGTCATATGAAGCAAGGTTAGCAGAGCTGGGACTTATCTCTTTGGAGCGAAGAATGAGAGGGGCCTTGATGGAGGTCTAGACGATTATGAAAGGCATAGATAGGGTGGATAGTCAGTACCCGTTTCCCAGGGCAGCAATAGCAAACACCAGAGGGCATAGGCACAAAATTAAGGGAGGGAAGTTTAGGGGAGACATCGGGGGTAGATTTTTTACACAGAGGGCTGGGAGTGCCTGGAATGACTTGCCAGGGATGGTGGTGGAGGCTAAAACATTAGGGGTATTTAAGAACCTCTTAGACAGGCACACGGATGAAAGGAAAACAGAGGGTTACGGGGTAGTAATTTTTTTAAAGGATTATATGGGTCAGCACAACATGGAGGGCTGAAGGGCCTGTACTGTTCTATGGTGTGTCAGTGGGAACATAATGGGACACGGGACTGTGGGGTAAGCGATTAGTTTGGGGACTGACATAAGCCTGAGGGAGAGTGTGGGTCAGTGGGTGTATTCCGGAGGCTGACACAGGGCTGTGTTGGGGAAGTGGGAGATGTTGGGGTCTGCTACAGGTCAGTGGTGAGGGAGGGTGTCAGTGACTTTGGGGACTGACACAGGGCGGTGTTGGGGAAGTGGGAGATGTTGGGGTCTGCTACAGGTCAGTGGTGACGGAGGGTGTCAGTGACTTTGGGGACTGACACAGGGCTGTGTAGGGGAAGTGGGAGATGTTGGGGTCTGCTACAGGTCAGTGGTGAGGGAGGGTGTCAGTGACTTTGGGGACTGACACGGGGCTGTGTTGGGGAAGTGGGAGATGTTGGGGTCTGCTACAGGTCAGTGGTGAGGGAGGGTGTCAGTGACTTTGGGGACTGACACAGAGCAGTGTTGGGGAAGTGGGAGATGTTGGGGTCTGCTACAGGTCAGTGGTGAGGGAGGGTGTCAGTGACTTTGGGGACTGACACGGGGCTGTGTTGGGGAAGTGGGAGGTGTTGGGGTCTGCTACAGCTCAGTGGTGAGGGAGGGTGTCAGTGACTTTGGGGACTGACACAGAGCAGTGTTGGGGAAGTGGGAGATGTTGGGGTCTGCTACAGGTCAGTGGTGAGGGAGGGTGTCAGTGACTTTGGGGACTGACACAGGACGGTGTTGGGGAAGTGGGAGATGTTTGGGTCTGCTACAGGTCAGTGGTGAGGGAGGGTGTCAGTGACTTTGGGGACTGACACAGGGCTGTGTTGGGGAAGTGGGAGATGTTGGGGTCTGCTACAGGTCAGTGGTGAGGGAGGGTGTCAGTGACTTTGGGGACTGACACTGGGCTGTGTTGGGGAAGTGGGAGATGTTGGGGTCTGCTACAGGTCAGTGGTGAGGGAGGGTGTCAGTGACTTTGGAGACTGACACAGGGCTGTGTTGGGGAAGTGGGAGATGTTGGGGTCTGCTACAGGTCAGTGGTGAGGGAGGGTGTCAGTGACTTTGGGGACTGACACAGTGCGGTGTTGGGGAAGTGGGAGATGTTGGGATCTGCTACAGGTCAGTGGTGAGGGAGGGTGTCAGTGACTTTGGGGACTGACACAGGGCTGTGTTGGGGAAGTGGGAGATGTTGGGGTCTGCTACAGGTCAGTGGTGAGGGAGGGTGTCAGTGACTTTGGGGACTGACACAGGGCGGTGTTGGGGAAGTGGGAGATGTTGGGGTCTGCTACAGGTCAGTGGTGAGGGAGGGTGTCAGTGACTTTGGGGACTGACACAGGGCTGTGTTGGGGAAGTGGGAGATGCTGGGGTCTGCTACAGGTCAGTGGTGAGGGAGGGTGTCAGTGACTTTGGGGACTGACACAGGGCTGTGTTGGGGAAGTGGGAGGTGTTGGGGTCTGCCACAGGTCAGTGGTGAGGGAGGGTGTCAGTGACTGGGGACTGACACAGGGCTGTGTTGGGGAAGTGGGAGATGTTGGGGTCTGCTACAGGTCAGTGGTGAGGGAGGGTGTCAGTGACTTTGGGGACTGACACAGGGCTGTGTTGGGGAAGTGGGAGATGTTGGGGTCTGCTACAGGTCAGTGGTGCGGGAGGGTGTCAGTGAATTTGGGGACTGACACAGGGCGGTGTTGGGGAAGTGGGAGATGTTGGGGTCTGCTACAGGTCAGTGGTGAGGGAGGGTGTCAGTGACTGGGGACTGACACAGGGCTGTGTTGGGGAAGTGGGAGATGTTGGGGTCTGCTACAGGTCAGTGGTGCGGGAGGGTGTCAGTGAATTTGGGGACTGACACAGGGCGGTGTTGGGGAAGTGGGAGATGTTGGGGTCTGCTACAGGTCAGTGATGAGGGAGGGTGTCAGTGACTTTGGGGACTGACACAGGGCGGTGTTGGGGAAGTGGGAGATGTTAGGGTCTGCTACAGGTCAGTGGTGAGGGAGGGTGTCAGTGACTGGGGACTGACACAGGGCTGTGTTGGGGAAGTGGGAGATGTTGGGCTCTGCTACAGGTCAGTGGTGAGGGAGGGTGTCAGTGACTTTGGGGACTGACACAGGGCGGTGTTGGGGAAGTGGGAGATGTTGGGGTCTGCTACAGGTCAGTGGTGAGGGAGGGTGTCAGTGACTTTGGGGACTGACACAGGGCTGTGTTGGGGAAGTGGGAGATGTTGGGGTCTGCTACAGGTCAGTGGTGATGGAGGGTGTCAGTGACTTTGGGGACTGATACAGGGCTGTGTTGGGGAAGTGGGAGATGTTGGGGTCTGCTACAGGTCAGTGGTGATGGAGGGTGTCGGTGACTTTGGGGACTGACACAGGGCTGTGTTGGGGAAATGGGAGATGTTGGGGTCTGCTACAGGTCAGTGGTGATGGAGGGTGTCAGTGACTTTGGGGACTGACACAGGGCTGTCTGCTGGAGTTGTGATTTGAAATGGTTTTCCCCTCCTTGACGGAAAAGTGGCCTCTCAGGTCGTGTATGGGAAGAACGCTGGAGAGTTCGAATGCAAAGGATGTACATGGTACACTCATCTCTCCCGCTGCAGTCAGGTTCGCCATCGCTTCATCTGTGAGAAGCCTGCACCTCTGTGCCCGGATATTCCTGAAAACATCCGGGATCTCTGTCAACAGCCCGTGGGTCCGACTCCAATCACATGACAACACCCTCGTTCTCCCCATCTCTCTCTCCGACTCTCACTCACCCATCCTCTCTGCCACTCGTCCCTAACCTCCCTCCTTCTATCGCTCTCACTCGCCATCTTGCTTTCTCTTTACCCTCGTTCCTCTGAACTCTCTCTCTTTCTCATCCTCCTCCCTTCCGCTGTTACATCCTCATTTTCCTTCCTCTTGCTACCTTGCCTCTCTTTTCCCCAACTCTTCCCCCTTCCAAACATTCTCTCTTCCCATTCTCTACTCCCTCTCGACCCCGTTCTCCATTATCCAACCCCTCTCGCTCTCCCTCTCCCCGCTTCAGCTGCTTTCACCTCGATCACGTGCGCTGTTGCTCTCGATACCCCAGTTCCGGGGGAAAGAAAGCGCACGCATTCGCCTGATCTGTGTCCCCCTCGTACTTTGATACATCTCTGAAAAGTCACAGAACAGATCCTCAACATTCCCGAGCTCTCTCCGTATCCCAGTCCCCCGAGTTCCTCGCAAATCTTCCCCCGGACTCCTCCCAGCTCGGGGGCATCTTTCCCCCAGCAGGGCGACCAGAACCGGACACCGGACTCCCAGTGCGGCCTCACCGTCGTCTTGTACAACTGGGACGTGACCCCCCGACTCCCGTACTCAGTGTCCCGACTGACGGACGCCGGCGTGTCGAATGTCCCGTCCCCCTGTGTCGCATCTCCTCTGCCGGATTCACGGTCCGATTTACCATCGGTGCTTTACACGACCTGAGATTTGTTCTTTTGCGCAACCGGTAAAGCAAAAAGGATGTAAAGTTAATGGACGGAGGGGGATATAAAGAGAAGGGAGGGGGAAAGGAGTGGAAGAAGGGGATTAGAGAAGGAGTGAAATACACAAGGGTATGTATCACTCATGCTGAGCCTTGTTGTCCTGGGGAACTGTGTCCCATCGACACCACCCCCCCCCCCCCCAACCACTGCTCTGCTCATCGCCGGGGATTCAGACCCTCTGTGCGGGGGAAACCACGACCCCGGGGACAAACACCCGACACCCATCGAAGCAAGCACCCTCCGAGTGAAATGAACAACTCCTCACAGTCTCTCTCTTCCCTAATATCTCTCCCCCTCCCTCTTTCTCCCTCCCTCCTTCTCTCCCTCCCTCCCGCTCCATCCCTCCTTCTCTCCCCCTCCCTCCGAGTGAAATGAACAATTCCTCCGTCTTTCTCTCTCTTCCCGAATCTCTCCCTCCCTCCCTCCTTCTCTCTCTCACTCCCCTTCCTCCAAGTGAAATGAACAACTCAGTCTCTCTCTCTCTTTCCTAATATCTCTCCCCCTCCCTCTCTCTCCCTCCCTCCCTCTCCATCCCTCCTTCTCTCTCTCCCCCGTCCCTCCGAGTGAAATGAACAACCCCTCACTCTCTCTTCCCTAATATCTCTCCCCCCCTCTCTCCCTCCTTCTCTCCCCCTCCCCCTCCCTCCGAGTGAAATGAACTCCTCAGTCTCTCTCTCTTCCCTAATATCTCTCCCCCTCCCTCCCTCCTTCTCTCTCTCTCCCCTCTCACTCCCCCGTCCCTCCTTGAAGTGAACAACTGCTCAGTCTCTCTCTCTCTCTCCCTCCCTCCGAGTGAAATGAACAACTCCTCAGTCTCTCTCTCTCTTCCCTATCTCTCCCCCTCCCTCTATCCCTCCTTCTCTTTCTCCCTCTCTATATCTCTTGTCTTTATATCCCCCTTTCCTATTTTAAAGGATGTAAGGTTAATGTAAATTACAAATATATATATATATATATATATATATATATATATATATATATATATATATATATATATATATATATAATAAATACGACAGAAATGTCGGGGGTGCTCTGACGCATCCAAACACCTGATGGCGGAGGGGAAGAAGGTGTTGCTGAATCGTCGAGTTTTCAGGCTCCTCTCCCTTCCCCGATGGTGGCAGTGAGCCGGGAGCCTGTCCCGGTGCTGAGGGAGTCACGGTGATGAGGATCTCCATCATCCAGTTCCAGAGGGAGGTTCGCTGGCCCAGGATCCGGAGCCTGTGGATCAGAACGGAGGGGAGGATGATGCTGAACGCCGAGCTGGTCTCAGTCATCAGCAGCCAGGCGTCGGTGTTATAATGCCCAGGGACCAGGGGAGAGCGAGTGAGATCGTATCCGCGGTAGACCTTTCGTCGAGTTTCCCCAAATCACAGCGGGCCCACGTCCTCGCTGGAGAAGGGGTCGACTCTGGGTATGACCAAACTCTCAACCAGATCCCCACACTTGATTCCCAATCGTTCCCAATTCCTCTCAATCACCAGCACCTGGTTTCCATTCGCCACCAGAGGATAAGACTCCGACAGCTCCGGTCAGCCCTTGCCAGATTGTTGGTCGACTCCCAGAGAGAGAGGAACCTTGCTCCAAGTCATGACACAAACCTGGGTGGCAGTGTGAAATGTATGGAAGATGTTATGAGAATGCAGGGTGACTTGGACAGGTTGGGTGAGTGGGCAAATGTATGGCAGATGCAGTTTAATGGGGGTAAATGTGAGGTTATCCGCTTTGGTGGCAAGAACAGGGAGGCAGATTACTATCTAAATGGAGTCGTTAGGAAAAGGGGAAGTACAGCGAGATCTAGGTGTTCTTGTACATCAGTCAATGAAAGCAGGCATGCAGGTACAGCAGGCAGTGAAGAAAGCTAATGGCATGCTGGCCTTTATAACAAGAGCAATTGAGTATAGGAGTAAAGAGGTCCTTCTGCAGCTGTACAGGGCCCTGGTGAGACCCCACCTGGAGTATTGTGTGCAGTTTTGGTCTCCCGATTAAAGGAAGGACATTCTTGCTATTGAGGGAGTGCAGCGTAGGTTCACGAGGTTAATTCCCGGGATGGCGGGACTGTCACATGTCGAAAGATTGGAGCGACTGGGCTTGTATACACTGGAATTTAGAAGGATGAGAGGGGATCTGATTGAGACATATAAGATTATTAAGGGATTGAACACGCTGGAGGCAGGAAGCATGTTCCCGCTGATGGGTGAGTCCAGAACCAGAGGCCACAGTTTAAGAATAAGGGGTAGGCCATTTAGAACGGAGATGCGGAAAAACTTTTTCACCCTGAGAGTGGTGGATATGTGGAATGCTCTGCCCCAGAAGGCAGTGGAGGCCAAGTCTCTGGATGCATTCAAGAGAGAGTTAGATAGAGCTCTTATAGATAGCGGGGTCAAGGGATATGGGGGGAGGGCAGGAACGGGGTACTGATTGTGTATGATCAGCCATGATCACAGCGAATGGTGGTACTGGCTAGAAGGGCCGAATGGCCTACTCCTGCACCTACTGTCTATTGTCAAAGCAGTTAATCCCAGCAGGTGTGAGTGTCACTGGGCGATTGTTGTCGAGGCAGCTCTCCCTACTCTTCTCCGGCACTGGTGTGATTGTCGCCTTTTGAAGCGGGGGGGGGGGGGGGTGGTGGGGGTGGGTGTAATTCAGACTACAGCGGAGAGACACGTCCACGGATACTCCAACCTCCGCTGCTGTTCTCCTCACATCAGTCGACACATCCCTCACCTGCACGCCTCTCCGTCTCCGTCGACCCCTTCAACATCTACCACAATCCCCTTCTCCGTCATCGCCTCCCTCCCCGTGACCTACCACAGCCATGCAGCCCCCTCGTCTCTGTCACACCCCCTCTCTCCCCAAACGCCTCCCTCTCTGTGATGACAGGGATTTGTGGAGAGAATGGGGGAGAGTTGAATTCCGGAGTTAGACTCCCACCTTCAACCGCATGTCAATCTCTCAGTTCTGAGCCTATACTGAATGGTCAGAGAGGGAGATTCGCCGTTTCATAATACCTCACTGTGTAATCGGACCGTGTGGAGGGAGATTCATTCTGTGTCTGACCCCGGGAGTGTGTGATGGCATGGTGTGGACGGGGATTCACTCTGTGTCTGACCCCGGGAGTGTGTGATGGGACGGTGAGGAGGGAGATTCACTCTGTGTCTGACCCCGGGAGTGTGTGATGGGACGGTGTGGAGGGAGATTCACTCTGTGTCTGACCCCGTAAGTGTGTGATGGGACAGTGTGGAGGGAGATTCACTCTGTGTCTGGCCCGGGAGTGTGTGATGGGTCGGTGTGGAGGGAGTTTCACACTGTTTCTGACCCCGGGAGTGTTTGATGGAGCGGTATGGAGGGAGATTCACTCTGTGTCTGACCCCGGGAGTGTGTGTGATCGGATCGTCTGGAGGGAGAATCACTCTGTGTCTGACCCCGGGAGTGTGTGATGGGACAGTGCAGAGGGAGATTCATTCTGTGTTTGACCCCGGGAGTGTGTAATGGGACGGTGTGGACGGGGATTCACTCTGTGTCTGACCCCGGGAGTGTGTGATGGGATGGTGTGGAGGGAGCTTCACTCTGTGTCTGACCCCGGGAGTGTGTGATGGGACGGTGTGGAGGGAGATTCGTTCTGTGTCTGACCCCGGGAGTGTGTGACGGGACGATGTGCAGGGAGATTCACTCTGTGTCTGACCCCTGGAGTGTGTGATGGGACGGTGTGGAGAGAGCTTCACTCTGTGTCTGACCCCGGGAGTGTGTGACGGGACGATGTGCAGGGAGATTCACTCTGTGTCTGACCCCTGGAGTGTGTGATGGGACGGTGTGGAGGGAGATTCATTCTGTGTCTGACACCGGGAGTGTGTAATGGGACGGTGTGGAGGGAGATTCACTCTGTGTCTGACCCCGGGAGTGTGTGATGGGACGGTGTGGAGGGAGATTCGCTCTGTGTCTGACACCGGGAGTGTGTGGTGGGACGGTGCGGAGGAAGATTCGCTCTGTGTCTGAGACCGGGAGTGTGTGATGGGTCGGTGAGGAGGGAGCTTCACTCTGTGTATGACCCCGGGAGAGTGTGATGGGACGGTGCGGAGGGAGATTCACTCTGTGTCTGATCCCGGGAGTGTGTGATGGGATGGTGTGGAGGGAGATTCACTCTGTATCTGACCCCAGGAGTGTGTGAAGGGATGGGGTGGAGGGAGATTCCCTCTGTGTCTGACGCCGGGAGTGTGTGATGGGACGGTGCGGAGGGAGATTCACTCTGTGTCTGACCCCGGGAGTGTGTGATGGGACGGTGTGGAGGGAGATTCACTCTGTGTCTGACCCCGTAAGTGTGTGATGGGACAGTGTGGAGGGAGATTCAATCTGTGTCTGGCCCCGGGAGTGTGTGACGGGACGATGTGCAGGGAGATTCACTCTGTGTCTGACCCCTGGAGTGTGTGATGGGACGGTGTGGAGGGAGATTCATTCTGTGTCTGACACCGGGAGTGTGTAATGGGACGGTGTGGAGGGAGATTCACTCTGTGTCTGACCCCGGGTGTGTGCGATGGGACGGTGTGGAGGGAGATTCGCTCTGTGTCTGACCCCGGGAGTGTGTGATGGGACGGTGTGGAGGGAGATTTGCTCTGTGTCTGACCCCGTAAGTGTGTGATGGGACGGTGTGGAGGGAGATTCACTCTGTGTCTGGCCACGGGAGTCTGTGATGGGACGGTGAGGAGGGAGATTCTCTCTGTGTCTGAACCCGGGAGTGTGTGATGGGACGGTGCGGAGGAAGATTCACTCTGTGTCTGGCTCCGGGAGTGTGTGATGGGACGGTGTGGAGGAAGATTCACTCTGTGACTGGCTCCGGGAGTGTGTGGTGGGACGGTGCGGAGGAAGATTCGCTCTGTGTCTGAGCCCGTGAGTGTGTGATGGGTCGGTGAGGACGGAGCTTCACTCTGTGTCTGACCCCAGGAGAGAGTGATGGGTCGGTGAGGAGGGAGCTTCACTCTGTGTCTGACCCCGGGAGAGTGTGATGGGACGGTGCGGAGGGAGATTCACTCTGTGTCTGATCCCGGGAGTGTGTGATGGGATGGTGTGGAGGGAGATTCACTCTGTATCTGACCCCAGGAGTGATTGATGGGGCGGTGTGGAGGGAGATTCACTCTATGTGTGACCCCGGGAGTGTGTGATGGGACGGTGTGGAGGGAGATTCACTCTGTGTCTGACCCCTGGAGTGTGTGATGGGACGGTGTGGAGGGAGATTCATTCTGTGTCTGACACCGGGAGTGTGTAATGGGACGGTGTGGAGGGAGATTCACTCTGTGTCTGACCCCGGGAGTGTGTGATGGGACGGTGTGGAGGGAGATTTGCTCTGTGTCTGACCCCGTAAGTGTGTGATGGGACAGTGTGGAGGGAGATTCACTCTGTGTCTGGCCCCGGGAGTGTGTGATGGGACGGTGAGGAGGGAGATTCTCTCTGTGTCTGACCCCGGGAGTGTGTGATGGGACGGTGTGGAGGGAGTTTCACACTGTTTCTGACCCCGGGAGTGTTTGATGGAGCGGTATGGAGGGAGATTCACTCTGTGTCTGACCCCGGGAGTGTGTGTGATCGGATCGTCTGGAGGGAGAATCACTCTGTGTCTGACCCCGGGAGTGTGTGATGGGACAGTGCAGAGGGAGATTCATTCTGTGTTTGACCCCGGGAGTGTGTAATGGGACGGTGTGGACGGGGATTCACTCTGTGTCTGACCCCGGGAGTGTGTGATGGGACGGTGTGGAGGGAGATTCACTCTGTGTCTGACCCCGTAAGTGTGTGATGGGACAGTGTGGAGGGAGATTCACTCTGTGTCTGGCCCGGGAGTGTGTGATGGGTCGGTGTGGAGGGAGTTTCACACTGTTTCTGACCCCGGGAGTGTTTGATGGAGCGGTATGGAGGGAGATTCACTCTGTGTCTGACCCCGGGAGTGTGTGTGATCGGATCGTCTGGAGGGAGAATCACTCTGTGTCTGACCCCGGGAGTGTGTGATGGGACAGTGCAGAGGGAGATTCATTCTGTGTTTGACCCCGGGAGTGTGTAATGGGACGGTGTGGACGGGGATTCACTCTGTGTCTGACACCGGGAGTGTGTGATGGGACGGTGTGGAGGGAGATTCACTCTGTGTCTGACCCCGTAAGTGTGTGATGGGACAGTGTGGAGGGAGATTCACTCTGTGTCTGGCCCGGGAGTGTGTGATGGGTCGGTGTGGAGGGAGTTTCACACTGTTTCTGACCCCGGGAGTGTTTGATGGAGCGGTATGGAGGGAGATTCACTCTGTGTCTGACCCCGGGAGTGTGTGATGGGACAGTGCAGAGGGAGATTCATTCTGTGTTTGACCCCGGGAGTGTGTAATGGGACGGTGTGGACGGGGATTCACTCTGTGTCTGACCCCGGGAGTGTGTGATGGGATGGTGTGGAGGGAGCTTCACTGTGTGTCTGACCCCGGGAGTGTGTGATGGGACGGTGTGGAGGGAGATTCGTTCTGTGTCTGACCCCGGGAGTGTGTGATGGGACGGTGTGGAGAGAGCTTCACTCTGTGTCTGACCCCGGGAGTGTGTGACGGGAAGATGTGCAGGGAGATTCACTCTGTGTCTGACCCCTGGAGTGTGTGATGGGACGGTGTGGAGGGAGATTCATTCTGTGTCTGACACCGGGAGTGTGTAATGGGACGGTGTGGAGGGAGATTCACTCTGTGTCTGACCCCGGGAGTGTGTGATGGGACTGTGTGGAGGGAGATTCGCTCTGTGTCTGACACCGGGAGTGTGTGGTGGGACGGTGCGGAGGAAGATTCGCTCTGTGTCTGAGACCGGGAGTGTGTGATGGGTCGGTGAGGAGGGAGCTTCACTCTGTGTCTGACCCCGGGAGAGTGTGATGGGACGGTGCGGAGGGAGATTCACTCTGTGTCTGATCCCGGGAGTGTGTGATGGGATGGTGTGGAGGGAGATTCACTCTGTATCTGACCCCAGGAGTGTGTGATGGGATGGTGTGGAGGGAGATTCACTCTGTGTCTGACCCCGGGAGTGTGTGATGGGACGGTGTGGAGGGAGATTCAATCTGTGTCTGGCCCCGGGAGTGTGTGACGGGACGATGTGCAGGGAGATTCACTCTGTGTCTGACCCCTGGAGTGTGTGATGGGACGGTGTGGAGGGAGATTCATTCTGTGTCTGACACCGGGAGTGTGTAATGGGACGGTGTGGAGGGAGATTCCCTCTGTGTCTGACCCCGGGTGTGTGCGATGGGACGGTGTGGAGGGAGATTCGCTCTGTGTCTGACCCCGGGAGTGTGTGATGGGACGGTGTGGAGGGAGATTTGCTCTGTGTCTGACCCCGTAAGTGTGTGATGGGACGGTGTGGAGGGAGATTCACTCTGTGTCTGGCCACGGGAGTCTGTGATGGGACGGTGAGGAGGGAGATTCTCTCTGTGTCTGACCCCGGGAGTGTGTGATGGGACGGTGCGGAGGAAGATTCACTCTGTGTCTGGCTCCGGGAGTGTGTGATGGGACGGTGTGGAGGAAGATTCACTCTGTGTCTGGCTCCGTGAGTGTGTGGTGGGACGGTGCGGAGGAAGATTCGCTCTGTGTCTGAGCCCGTGAGTGTGTGATGGGTCGGTGAGGACGGAGCTTCACTCTGTGTCTGACCCCAGGAGAGAGTGATGGGTCGGTGAGGAGGGAGCTTTACTCTGTGTCTGACCCCGGGAGAGTGTGATGGGACGGTGCGGAGGGAGATTCACTCTGTGTCTGATCCCGGGAGTGTGTGATGGGATGGTGTGGAGGGAGATTCACTCTGTATCTGACCCCAGGAGTGTTTGATGGGGCGGTGTGGAGGGAGATTCACTCTATGTGTGACCCCGGTAGTGTGTGATGGGACGGTGTGGAGGGAGATTCACTCTGTGTCTGACCCCTGGATTGTGTGATGGGATGGTGTGGAGGGAGATTCATTCTGTGTCTGACACCGGGAGTGTGTAATGGGACGGTGTGGAGGGAGATTCACTCTGTGTCTGACCCCGGGAGTGTGTGATGGGACGGTGTGGAGGGAGATTTGCTCTGTGTCTGACCCCGTAAGTGTGTGATGGGACGGTGCGGAGGAAGATTCACTCTGTGTCTGGCTCCGGGAGTGTGTGATGGGACGGTGCGGAGGAAGATTCACTCTGTGTCTGGCTCCGGGAGTGTGTGATGGGACGGTGCGGAGGAAGATTCACTCTGTGTCTGAGCCCGGGAGTGTGTGATGGGTCGGTGAGGAGGGAGCTTCACTCTGTGTCTGACCCCGGGAATGTGTGATGGGTCGGTGAGGAGGGAGCTTCACTCTGTGTCTGACCCCGGGAATGTGTGATGGGACGGTGTGGAGGGAGTTTCACTCTGTTTCTGACCCCGGGAGTGTTTGATGGGGCGGTATGGAGGGAGATTCATTTTGTGTCTGACCCCGGGAGTGTGTGTGATCGGATCGTGTGGAGGGAGCTTCACTCTGTGTCTGACCCCGGGAGAGAGTGATGGGTCGGTGAGGAGGGAGCTTCACTCTGTGTCTGACCCCGGGAGAGTGTGATGGGACGGTGCGGAGGGAGATTCACTCTGTGTCTGATCCCGGGAGTGTGTGATGGGATGGTGTGGAGGGAGATTCTCTCTATGTGTGACCCCGGGAGTGTGTGATGGGACGGTGTGGAGGGAGATTCACTCTGTGTCTGACCCCTGGAGTGTGTGATGGGACGGTGTGGAGGGAGATTCATTCTGTGTCTGACACCGGGATTGTGTAATGGGACGGTGTGGAGGGAGATTCACTCTGTGTCTGACCCCGGGAGTGTGTGATGGGACGGTGTGGAGGGAGATTTGCTCTGTGTCTGACCCCGTAAGTGTGTGATGGGACAGAGTGGAGGGAGATTCACTCTGTGTCTGGCCCCGGGAGTGTGTGATGGGACGGTGAGGAGGGAGATTCTCTCTGTGTCTGACCCCGGGAGTGTGTGATGGGACGGTGCGGAGGAAGATTCACTCTGTGTCTGGCTCCGGGAGTGTGTGATGGGACGGTGCGGAGGAAGATTCACTCTGTGTCTGGCTCCGGGAGTGTGTGATGGGACGGTGCGGAGGAAGATTCACTCTGTGTCTGAGCCCGGGAGTGTGTGATGGGTCGGTGAGGAGGGAGCTTCACTCTGTGTCTGACCCCGGGAATGTGTGATGGGTCGGTGAGGAGGGAGCTTCACTCTGTGTCTGACCCCGGGAATGTGTGATGGGACGGTGTGGAGGGAGTTTCACTCTGTTTCTGACCCCGGGAGTGTTTGATGGGGCGTTATGGAGGGAGATTCATTCTGTGTCTGACCCCGGGAGTGTGTGTGATCGGATCGTGTGGAGGGAGATTCACTCTGTGTCTGACCCCGGGAGTGTGTGATGGGAGAGTGCGGAGGGAGATTCATTCTGTGTCTGACCCCGGGATGTGTGATGGGACGGTGTGGACGGGGATTCACTCTGTGTCTGACCCCGGGAGTGTGTGATGGGACGGTGTGGAGGGAGATTCACTCTGTATCTGACCCCAGGAGTGTTTGATGGGGCGGTGTGGAGGGAGATTCACTCTATGTGTGACCCCGGGAGTGTGTGATGGGACGGTGTGGAGGGAGATTCACTCTGTGTCTGACCCCTGGAGTTTGTGATGGGACGGTGTGGAGGGAGATTCACTCTGTGTCTGACCCCGGGAGTGTGTGATGGGACGGTGTGGAGGGAGATTCGCTCTGTGTCTGACGCCGGGAGTGTGTGATGGGACGGTGCGGAGGGAGATTCACTCTATGTGTGACCCCGGGAGTGTGTGATGGGACGGTGTGGAGGGAGATTCACTCTGTGTCTGACCCCTGGAGTGTGTGATGGGACGGTGTGGAGGGAGATTCACTCTGTGTCTGACCCCGGGAGTGTGTGATGGGACGGTGTGGAGGGAGATTCGCTCTGTGTCTGACGCCGGGAGTGTGTTATGGGACGGTGCGGAGGGAGATTCACTCTGTGTCTGACCCCGGGAGTGTGTGATGGGACGGTGTGGAGGGAGATTCGCTCTGTGTCTGACCCCGTAAGTGTGTGATGGGACGGTGTGGAGGGAGATTCACTCTGTGTCTGGCCCCGGGAGTGTGTGATGGGACGGAGAGGAGGGAGATTCTCTCTGTGTCTGACCCCGGGAGTGTGTGATGGGACGGTGCGGAGGAAGATTCACTCTGTGTCTGTGCCCGGGAGTGTGTGATGGGACGGTGCGGAGGAAGATTCACTCTGTGTCTGAGCCCGGGAGTGTGTGATGGGTCGGTGAGGAGGGAACTTCACTCTGTGTCTGACCCCGGGAGTGTGTGATGGGTCGGTGAGGAGGGAGCTTCACTCTGTGTCTGACCCCGGGAATGTGTGATGGGACGGTGTGGAGGGAGTTTCACTCTGTGTCTGATCCCGGGAGTGTGTGATGGGATGGTGTGGAGGGAGCTTCACTCTGTATCTGACCCCGGGAGTGTGTGATGGGACGGTGAGGAGGGAGATTCGCTGTGTCTGAGCCCGGGAGTGTTTGATGGAGCGGTATGGAGGGAGATTCACTCTGTGTCTGACCCCGGGAGTGTGTGTGATCGGATCGTCTGGAGGGAGAATCACTCTGTGTCTGACCCCGGGAGTGTGTGATGGGACAGTGCAGAGGGAGATTCATTCTGTGTTTGACCCCGGGAGTGTGTAATGGGACGGTGTGGACGGGGATTCACTCTGTGTCTGACCCCGGGAGTGTGTGATGGGACGGTGTGGAGGGAGATTCACTCTGTGTCTGACCCCGTAAGTGTGTGATGGGACAGTGTGGAGGGAGATTCACTCTGTGTCTGGCCCGGGAGTGTGTGATGGGTCGGTGTGGAGGGAGTTTCACACTGTTTCTGACCCCGGGAGTGTTTGATGGAGCGGTATGGAGGGAGATTCACTCTGTGTCTGACCCCGGGAGTGTGTGTGATCGGATCGTCTGGAGGGAGAATCACTCTGTGTCTGACCCCGGGAGTGTGTGATGGGACAGTGCAGAGGGAGATTCATTCTGTGTTTGACCCCGGGAGTGTGTAATGGGACGGTGTGGACGGGGATTCACTCTGTGTCTGACCCCGGGAGTGTGTGATGGGACGGTGTGGAGGGAGATTCACTCTGTGTCTGACCCCGTAAGTGTGTGATGGGACAGTGTGGAGGGAGATTCACTCTGTGTCTGGCCCGGGAGTGTGTGATGGGTCGGTGTGGAGGGAGTTTCACACTGTTTCTGACCCCGGGAGTGTTTGATGGAGCGGTATGGAGGGAGATTCACTCTGTGTCTGACCCCGGGAGTGTGTGATGGGACAGTGCAGAGGGAGATTCATTCTGTGTTTGACCCCGGGAGTGTGTAATGGGACGGTGTGGACGGGGATTCACTCTGTGTCTGACCCCGGGAGTGTGTGATGGGATGGTGTGGAGGGAGCTTCACTCTGTGTCTGACCCCGGGAGTGTGTGATGGGACGGTGTGGAGGGAGATTCGTTCTGTGTCTGACCCCGGGAGTGTGTGATGGGACGGTGTGGAGAGAGCTTCACTCTGTGTCTGACCCCGGGAGTGTGTGACGGGAAGATGTGCAGGGAGATTCACTCTGTGTCTGACCCCTGGAGTGTGTGATGGGACGGTGTGGAGGGAGATTCATTCTGTGTCTGACACCGGGAGTGTGTAATGGGACGGTGTGGAGGGAGATTCACTCTGTGTCTGACCCCGGGAGTGTGTGATGGGACGGTGTGGAGGGAGATTCGCTCTGTGTCTGACACCGGGAGTGTGTGGTGGGACGGTGCGGAGGAAGATTCGCTCTGTGTCTGAGACCGGGAGTGTGTGATGGGTCGGTGAGGAGGGAGCTTCACTCTGTGTCTGACCCCGGGAGAGTGTGATGGGACGGTGCGGAGGGAGATTCACTCTGTGTCTGATCCCGGGAGTGTGTGATGGGATGGTGTGGAGGGAGATTCACTCTGTATCTGACCCCAGGAGTGTGTGATGGGATGTTGTGGAGGGAGATTCCCTCTGTGTCTGACGCCGGGAGTGTGTGATGGGACGGTGCGGAGGGAGATTTACTCTGTGTCTGACCCCGGGAGTGTGTGATGGGACGGTGTGGAGGGAGATTCACTCTGTGTCTGACCCCGTAAGTGTGTGATGGGACAGTGTGGAGGGAGATTCACTCTGTGTCTGGCCCCGGGAGTGTGTGACGGGACGATGTGCAAAGAGATTCACTCTGTGTCTGACCCCTGGAGTGTGTGATGGGACGGTGTGGAGGGAGATTCATTCTGTGTCTGACACCGGGAGTGTGTAATGGGACGGTGTGGAGGGAGATTCCCTCTGTGTCTGACCCCGGGTGTGTGCGATGGGACGGTGTGGAGGGAGATTCGCTCTGTGTCTGACCCCGGGAGTGTGTGATGGGACGGTGTGGAGGGAGATTTGCTCTGTGTCTGACCCCGTAAGTGTGTGATGGGACGGTGTGGAGGGAGATTCACTCTGTGTCTGGCCACGGGAGTCTGTGATGGGACGGTGAGGAGGGAGATTCTCTCTGTGTCTGACCCCGGGAGTGTGTGATGGGACGGTGCGGAGGAAGATTCACTCTGTGTCTGGCTCCGGGAGTGTGTGATGGGACGGTGTGGAGGAAGATTCACTCTGTGTCTGGCTCCGTGAGTGTGTGGTGGGACGGTGCGGAGGAAGATTCGCTCTGTGTCTGAGCCCGTGAGTGTGTGATGGGTCGGTGAGGACGGAGCTTCACTCTGTGTCTGACCCCAGGAGAGAGTGATGGGTCGGTGAGGAGGGAGCTTCACTCTGTGTCTGACCCCGGGAGAGTGTGATGGGACGGTGCGGAGGGAGATTCACTCTGTGTCTGATCCCGGGAGTGTGTGATGGGATGGTGTGGAGGGAGATTCACTCTGTATCTGACCCCAGGAGTGTTTGATGGGGCGGTGTGGAGGGAGATTCACTCTATGTGTGACCCCGGGAGTGTGTGATGGGACGGTGTGGAGGGAGATTCACTCTGTGTCTGACCCCTGGAGTGTGTGATGGGACGGTGTGGAGGGAGATTCATTCTGTGTCTGACACCGGGAGTGTGTAATGGGACGGTGTGGAGGGAGATTCACTCTGTGTCTGACCCCGGGAGTGTGTGATGGGACGGTGTGGAGGGAGATTTGCTCTGTGTCTGACCCCGTAAGTGTGTGATGGGACAGTGTGGAGGGAGATTCACTCTGTGTCTGGCCCCGGGAGTGTGTGATGGGACGGTGAGGAGGGAGATTCTCTCTGTGTCTGACCCCGGGAGTGTGTGATGGGACGGTGCGGAGGAAGATTCACTCTGTGTCTGGCTCCGGGAGTGTGTGATGGGACGGTGCGGAGGAAGATTCACTCTGTGTCTGGCTCCGGGAGTGTGTGATGGGACGGTGCGGAGGAAGATTCACTCTGTGTCTGAGCCCGGGAGTGTGTGATGGGTCGGTGAGGAGGGAGCTTCACTCTGTGTCTGACCCCGGGAATGTGTGATGGGTCGGTGAGGAGGGAGCTTCACTCTGTGTCTGACCCCGGGAATGTGTGATGGGACGGTGTGGAGGGAGTTTCACTCTGTTTCTGACCCCGGGAGTGTTTGATGGGGCGGTATGGAGGGAGATTCATTCTGTGTCTGACCCCGGGAGTGTGTGTGATCGGATCGTGTGGAGGGAGCTTCACTAGGTGTCTGACCCCGGGAGAGAGTGATGGGTCGGTGAGGAGGGAGCTTCACTCTGTGTCTGACCCCGGGAGAGTGTGATGGGACGGTGCGGAGGGAGATTCACTCTGTGTCTGATCCCGGGAGTGTGTGATGGGATGGTGTGGAGGGAGATTCTCTCTATGTGTGACCCCGGGAGTGTGTGATGGGACGGTGTGGAGGGAGATTCACTCTGTGTCTGACCCCTGGAGTGTGTGATGGGACGGTGTGGAGGGAGATTCATTCTGTGTCTGACACCGGGAGTGTGTAATGGGACGGTGTGGAGGGAGATTCACTCTGTGTCTGACCCCGGGAGTGTGTGATGGGACGGTGTGGAGGGAGATTTGCTCTGTGTCTGACCCCGTAAGTGTGTGATGGGACAGAGTGGAGGGAGATTCACTCTGTGTCTGGCCCCGGGAGTGTGTGATGGGACGGTGAGGAGGGAGATTCTCTCTGTGTCTGACCCCGGGAGTGTGTGATGGGACGGTGCGGAGGAAGATTCACTCTGTGTCTGGCTCCGGGAGTGTGTGATGGGACGGTGCGGAGGAAGATTCACTCTGTGTCTGGCTCCGGGAGTGTGTGATGGGACGGTGCGGAGGAAGATTCACTCTGTGTCTGAGCCCGGGAGTGTGTGATGGGTCGTTGAGGAGGGAGCTTCACTCTGTGTCTGACCCCGGGAATGTGTGATGGGTCGGTGAGGAGGGAGCTTCACTCTGTGTCTGACCCCGGGAATGTGTGATGGGACGGTGTGGAGGGAGTTTCACTCTGTTTCTGACCCCGGGAGTGTTTGATGGGGCGTTATGGAGGGAGATTCATTCTGTGTCTGACCCCGGGAGTGTGTGTGATCGGATCGTGTGGAGGGAGATTCACTCTGTGTCTGACCCCGGGAGTGTGTGATGGGAGAGTGCGGAGGGAGATTCATTCTGTGTCTGACCCCGGGATGTGTGATGGGACGGTGTGGACGGGGATTCACTCTGTGTCTGACCCCGGGAGTGTGTGATGGGACGGTGTGGAGGGAGATTCACTCTGTATCTGACCCCAGGAGTGTTTGATGGGGCGGTGTGGAGGGAGATTCACTCTATGTGTGACCCCGGGAGTGTGTGATGGGACGCTGTGGAGGGAGATTCACTCTGTGTCTGACCCCTGGAGTGTGTGATGGGACGGTGTGGAGGGAGATTCACTCTGTGTCTGACCCCGGGAGTGTGTGATGGGACGGTGTGGAGGGAGATTCGCTCTGTGTCTGACGCCGGGAGTGTGTGATGGGACGGTGCGGAGGGAGATTCACTCTATGTGTGACCCCGGGAGTGTGTGATGGGACGGTGTGGAGGGAGATTCACTCTGTGTCTGACCCCTGGAGTGTGTGATGGGACGGTGTGGAGGGAGATTCACTCTGTGTCTGACCCCGGGAGTGTGTGATGGGACGGTGTGGAGGGAGATTCGCTCTGTGTCTGACGCCGGGAGTGTGTTATGGGACGGTGCGGAGGGAGATTCACTCTGTGTCTGACCCCGGGAGTGTGTGATGGGACGGTGTGGAGGGAGATTCGCTCTGTGTCTGACCCCGTAAGTGTGTGATGGGACGGTGTGGAGGGAGATTCACTCTGTGTCTGGCCCCGGGAGTGTGTGATGGGACGGAGAGGAGGGAGATTCTCTCTGTGTCTGACCCCGGGAGTGTGTGATGGGACGGTGCGGAGGAAGATTCACTCTGTGTCTGTGCCCGGGAGTGTGTGATGGGACGGTGCGGAGGAAGATTCACTCTGTGTCTGAGCCCGGGAGTGTGTGATGGGTCGGTGAGGAGGGAACTTCACTCTGTGTCTGACCCCGGGACTGTGTGATGGGTCGGTGAGGAGGGAGCTTCACTCTGTGTCTGACCCCGGGAATGTGTGATGGGACGGTGTGGAGGGAGTTTCACTCTGTGTCTGATCCCGGGAGTGTGTGATGGGATGGTGTGGAGGGAGCTTCACTCTGTATCTGACCCCGGGAGTGTGTGATGGGACGGTGAGTAGGGAGATTCGCTGTGTCTGAGCCCGGGAGTGTGTGATGGGACGGTGTGGAGAGAGCTTCACTCTGTGTCTGACCCCGGGAGTGTGTGATGGGACGATGTGGAGGGAGATTCACTCTGTGTCTGACCCCGGGAGTGTGTGATGGGACGGTGTGGAGGGAGATTCACTCTGTGTCTGACCCCGGGAGTGTGTGATGGGACGGTGTGGAGGGAGATTCACTCTGTGTCTGACCCCGGGAGTGTGTGGAGGGAGATTCGCTCTGTGTCTGACCCCGTAAGTGTGTGATGGGACAGTGTGGAGGGAGATTCACTCTGTGTCTGGCCCCGGGAGTGTGTGATGGGACGGTGAGGAGGGAGATTCTCTCTGTGTCTGACCCTGGGAGTGTGTGATGGGACGGTGCGGAGGAAGATTCACTCTGTGTCTGGCTCCGGGAGTGTGTGATGGGACGGTGCGGAGGAAGATTCACTCTGTGTCTGGCTCCGGGAGTGTGTGATGGGACGGTGCGGAGGAAGATTCACTCTGTCTGAGCCCGGGAGTGTGTGATGGGACGGTGCGGAGGAAGATTCACTCTGTGTCTGAGCCCGGGAGTGTGTGATGGGTCGGTGAGGAGGGAACTTCACTCTGTGTCTGACCCCGGGAGTGTGTGATGGGTCGGTGAGGAGGGAGCTTCACTCTGTGTCTGACCCCGGGAGTGTGTGATGGGTCGGTGAGGAGGGAGCTTCACTCTGTGTCTGACCCCGGGAATGTGTGATGGGACGGTGTGGAGGGAGTTTCACTCTGTGTCTGATCCCGGGAGTGTGTGATGGGATGGTGTGGAGGTTGCTTCACTCTGTGTCTGACCCCGGGAGTGTGTGATGGGACGGTGAGGAGGGAGATTCGCTGTGTCTGAGCCCGGGAGTGTGTGATGGGACGGTGTGGAGGGAGCTTCACTCTGTGTCTGACCCCGGGAGTGTGTGATGGGACGGTGTGGAGGGAGATTCGTTCTGTGTCTGACCCCGGGAGTGTGTGATGGGACGGTGTGGAGAGAGCTTCACTCTGTGTCTGACCCCGGGAATGTGTGACGGGACGATGTGGAGGGAGATTCACTCTGTGTCTGACCCCGGGAGTGTGTGATGGGTCGGTGAGGAGGGAGCTTCACTCTGTGTCTGACCCCGGGAATGTGTGATGGGACGGTGTGGAGGGAGTTTCACTCTGTGTCTGATCCCGGGAGTGTGTGATGGGACGGTGTGGAGGGGGATTCACTCAGTGTCTGACCCCGGGAGTGTGTGATGGGACGGTGTGGAGGGAGCTTCACTCTGTGTTTCACGCCGGTATTCCATCCTCCATCCGTCTCGTACTCGGGACCTCAGTGACTCACGTCTGATATTCGAGCCGATATTAACTGTCTGCGGGGTACAGGAGGGGGACGGTTAGCCAGGAAGGGGGTTAACTTGTGACGAGATCCTGGGCACCCAGACTCTGCCAGTCCGACCTCCCTCAGCCTGGAGCTGAGACGCGACTGTGTCAGTGTGAGGAGCTCCGACCCACTGTTACAGGGCACAGGGTGCGGGGGGCAGCGGAAACCTCAAACAAACTCAAGTCCGACACCAAGGCAGGAAGTTACAGCGGTTTATTGAGTTCATCATGATAAATGATAATTAAACAGTATGTGAGCTGCTGACTTGCGGGAATAAATACACTGTTGTAGCGATGTACTATGTACAGAGTTAGAGACAACGACACGCAGTCGGTGAGTCTGTTCCAGACTAGTTTATTCAAACTTCGCGGCGCTGGTATTTAATCCCTGGGTATTTGTGAGCCGATGCGCCTGCGCATTTAATCCCGAGCGCCCGCCCTCTCCGAGCGGAAATGGCGTCAGAGGTGCTCACCGCGCTGGCTATTTGTGAGTCCATGCGCCTGCGCAGAAAGTGGGTCGCCACACTGTTCCCGACTCACTCACAATTAACTGACCGGTAACAACGGGTGAGCGGTAGATTAATCAGTCCCGTGTATCACCGTCACTCTGCATCCAATCACACTTCAGGGCCGTGTCCGGGATCGCTGCGGATCCGAGGCCATTGCCGGGGGATTTGTCAATTTAACACCATTGTATCGGCCAGACAGCCAAATGCACCGTCCTCGGCAACGGGAGCAAAAGGATTCTCTCCCGGGACACCGGTGTCCCAGACTGAGCCCCGCCCCCTCCCCCCCCCCCGGGACACCGGTGTCCCAGACTGAGCCCCGCCCCCCCTCCCCCCGGGACACCGGTGTCCCAGACTGAGCCCCGGCCCCCCCGGGACACCGGTGTCCCAGACTGAGCCCCGCCCCCCCGGGACACCGGTGTCCCAGACTGAGCCCCGCCCCCCCCGGGACACCGGTGTCCCAGACTGAGCCCCGGCCCCCTCCCCGGGACACCGGTGTCCCAGACTGAGCCCCGCCCCCCCCCGGGACACCGGTGTCCCAGACTGAGCCCCGGCCCCCCCCCGGGACACCGGTGTCCCAGACTGAGCCCCGGCCCCCCCGGGACACCGGTGTCCCAGACTGAGCCCCGCCCCCCCTCCGGGACACCGGTGTCCCAGACTGAGCCCCGGCCCCCCCCGGGACACCGGTGTCCCAGACTGAGCCCCGGCCCCCCCCCGGGACACCGGTGTCCCAGACTGAGCCCCGGCCCCCTCCCCGGGACACCGGTGTCCCAGACTGAGCCCCGCCCCCCCCGGGACACCGGTGTCCCAGACTGAGCCCCGGCCCCCCCCCCCCCGGGACACCGGTGTCCCAGACTGAGCCCCGGCCCCCCCACCCCCGGGACACCGGTGTCCCAGACTGAGCCCCGGCCCCCTCCCCGGGACACCGGTGTCCCAGACTGAGCCCCGCCCCCCCCCGGGACACCGGTGTCCCAGACTGAGCCCCGGCCCCCCCCACCCCCGGGACACCGGTGTCCCAGACTGAGCCCCGGCCCCCCCCCCCCCGGGACACCGGTGTCCCAGACTGAGCCCCGGCCCCCTCCCCGGGACACCGGTGTCCCAGACTGAGCCCCGCCCCCCCCCGGGCTCCTCCTGTCCGGGTAATTCCCCGGGGTGTCACGCGGGAGAGTCTCGATCCCGCACATCCGGCGGAAGTGGCGCCGCCGGACAACGGGCGGAAATGCGTCACCGCGGGAGCGCTTCCGATATCACCGAGCTCGAGACCGGAGCCAGTTCCGTTAAAACCGTTGGGAATCAGCCCCGGCGCGAGGTTAAAGGGGAGGGGGGAGTTAAAGGGGAGGGGCAGTTAAAGAGGAGGGGTAGTTATAGGGGAATGGGGAGTTAAAGGGGAGGGGTAGTTAAAGGGGAGGGGCAGTTATAGGGGAATGGGGAGTTAAAGGGGAGGGGTAGTTAAAGGGGAGGGGGGAGTTAAAGAGGAGGGGCAGTTAAAGAGGAGGGGTAGTTATAGGGGAATGGGGAGTTAAAGGGGAGGGGTAGTTAAAGGGGAGGGAAGGGAATCGGCTCCATCCCGCGGGCGGGGATGTTCACACATTCAGATGTTCAGGATCACACTCAGTCCGGGTCTGACTTCCTGCAGAGATCCCAGTTCCTCCTCCCCGGTCTCACTGAACAGATTCTCCCGCAGCCTGAAACAGATGGGAGAATGAAGATGAAATAAACAGATTACACAACAGTGTCAGTAACAGGGGACCGGGGTTAATGTTTCAACAACACTCACAGACAAATATCACCAGAAAACCCGCGGATCCGCTGACATTTTATCACATTGAACATTAACACAAACACTCACACAATCCGCTCCAGACTCGGGAGGGTCAGTATGAGGCGGCGGAGAGCGGGGACAGATCGGTCTGTCAGAGAGTTTAATTCCAGGTCCAGCTCCGTCAGGGATGGGTTTGTAATGAGAGCGGAGACGAAATCCTCGGCACCAGAATCTGTGAGACCGACTCTCCACAGCCTGGAGATGAGAGAGAGTGAGGGTGAAGGACACAGAGAGACAGGAGACGGTACAAATCCCCAGTGTTTATCAGTAACACAATTACTGATCACATTAATGTTCAGTGTCAGACACCCAGTGACTGTAAACACAATCTCCCACAGTCTTGTACTTACCCCAGTTTCTGTATTTTACACTCCGGGTTCCCCAGAGCCGCAGACACCAGTTTCACTCCTGAATCTCCCAGTTCGTTATTTCTCAGGTCCAGATCCGTCAGTGATGGGTTTGTACTGAGAACGGAGGCGAGATCCTCGGCACCAGAATCTGTGAGACCGACAGTCTCCAGCCTGGAGATGAGAGAGAGTGAGGGTGAAGGACAGAGAGAGACAGGAGACGGTACAAATCCCCAGTGTTTATCAGTAACACAATTACTGATCACATTAATGTTCAGTGTCAGACACCCAGTGACTGTAAACACAATCTCCCACAGTCTTGTACTTACCCCAGTTTCTGTATTTTACACTCCGGGTTCCTCAGAGCCGACAACACCAGTTTCACTCCTGAATCTCCCAGTTCATTACCATTCAGGTCCAGCTCCGTCAGTGATCGGTTTGTACTGAGAGCAGAGGCGAAATCCTCGGCCCCAGAATCTGTGAGACCGACCTCCATCAGCCTGGAGATGAGAGAGAGAGTGAGGGTGAAGGACACAGAGAGACAGGAGAGGGTACAGATCCCCAGTGTTTATCAGTAACACTATTACTGATCACATTAATGTTCAGTGTCAGACACCCAGTGACTGTAAACACAATCTCCCACAGTCTGGTACTTACCACAGTTTCTGTATTTTACACTCCGGGTTCCTCAGAGCCACAGACACCAGTTTCACTCCTGAATCTCCCAGGTCATTCTCCACGAGTCTAAACACAAACAGACAAATTGATGAACAAAGTGATACAAACCGTGGGTCTGAAGGTAATTCTCTCACGCGGATATTTCAGGAAACATTAAACCCTTCCGTAAAGCACTGATCGGAGTTCCCATCACTGTCAATGTCCCTCACTGCCCAGCTCCAGGGTATTCACCCAATGTCAGTCATTTAGTCTGTTGCTGTGACCCTGTGAACTCCACATATTCTGTCTCGTTCTCCGTTGGCTAGAAAAGTGTTACTGACCACAGAGTGTCAGAAGGGGCAGGGATGAAGGTGATATAGCCCCACAGTGAGGAAGATTTGTGAGTCAGGAAATGTCGATGGGAGATGGAGGAAGAGACCCCACCTGAGGGAACAGAGGGAAAGACGCAAGAGGAAAGGGATGGGGGAAAGAGTTCCCACAGGAGGAAGTGGGATGGGGAAGGAGAGATCCCACAGGAGGAAGAGGGATGGGGAATAGACATCCCACAGGAGGATGGGGGATGGGGAAGAGAGGTCCCACAGGAGAAAGGGGGATGAGGATGAGAGATCCCACAGGAGGAAGGGGGATGGGGATGAGAGATCCCACAGGAGGAAGAGGATGGGAAAGAGATATCCCACAGGAGGAAGAGGAAAGTGGAAGAGAGATCCCAGAGGAGGAAGTGGATGGGGAAGAGAGATCCCGCAGTAGGAAGCTGAATCAGGAAAATAGATCCCACAGGAGAAAGGAGATTGGGAAAAGAGATCTACAGGAGGAAGGGGATCGAGAGGAGAGATTCCACAGGAAGAAAGGGATGGGGAAGAGATATCACACAGGAGGAAGGTGGATGGGTAAGGGAGATCCCACAGGAAGAAGCGGATGGGAAAGAGGTCCCGTAGGAGGAAGGAGATGGGGAAGAGCGATGCAACAGGAGGACGGGGATGGGGAAGAGAGATCCCACAGGAGGATGGGGGATGTGGAAGAGGAGATCCCACAGTAGGAAATGGATGGGGAAAAGAGATCCCACAGGAGGAGGGGGATGGGGAAGAGTGTTCCCACAGGAGGAAGTGGGGTGGGGAAAAGAGATCCCACAGGAGGAAGGGGGGTGGGGAAAAGAGATCACACAGAAGGAAGGGGAATGGGGAAGAAACATCCTACAGGAGGAAGGGGGATGGGGAAGAAGTCCCATAGTTGGAAGGCGATGGGGAAGAGAGATCCCACAGAAGGAAGGGGGATGCGGAAATGAGATCCCGCAGGCGGAAGGGGGCTGGGGAAGAGAGATCCCACAGGAGGAAGGGGGATGTGGAAGAAAGTTCCCACAGGAGGAAATAGATGGGAAAAAAGAGATCCCACAGGCGGGAGGGGGGTGGGGAAAAGGGATCCCACAGGAGGAAGGGGGATGGTTGAAAAGAGATCCCACAGGAGAAAGGGATGTGGAAGAGAGATCCCACAGGAGGAAGAGGGCTGGGGAAGAGAGATCCCACAGGAGGAAGGGTGATGGGGAAGAGAGATCCCACAGGAGGAAGGGGGATAGGGAAGAGAGATCCCACAGGAGGAAGGGGGATGTGGAAGAGAGATCCCACAGGAGGAAGGGGGATGGGGAAGATAGATCCCACAGGAGGAAGGTGATCTGGAAGAGAATTCCCACAGAAGGAAGGGAGATGGGGAAGACAGTTCCCACAAGAGGAAGGAGAATGGGAAAGAGAGATCCCACTGGAGGAAGGGGGCTGGGGAAGCGAGATCTCACAGGAGGAAGGGGGATAGGGAAGCGAGATGTCACAGGAGGAAGAGGGATGGGGAAGAGAGATCCCACAGGAGGAAGGGGGCTGGGGAAGAGAGATCCCACAGGAGGAAGGGGGATAGGGAAGCGAGATCTCACAGGAGGAAGGGTGATGGGGAAGAGAGATCCCACAGGAGGAAGGGTGATGGGGAAAAGAGATCCCACAGGAGGAAGGGGGATGGGGAAAAGAGTTCCCACAGGAGGAAGGGGGATGGGGAAAAGTGATCTCAAAGGAAGGAAGGGATGAGGGAAGGAGATGCCGCAGGGAGAAGTGGGATGGGGAAAAGAGATCCCACAGGAGTTGGGGGGATGTGGAAGAGAGTTCCCACAGGTGGAAGGGGGATGTGGAAGAGAGTTCCCGCAGGAGGAAGGGGGATGTGGAAGAGAGTTCCCGCAGGAGGAAGGCGGATGTGGAAGAGAGTTCCCGCAGGAGGAAGGGGGATGGGGAAGAGTGATCCCACATGTGGAAAGGGGATGGGGAAGAGAGATCCAACGGGACGAAGGAGATCGGGAGAAGAGATCTACAGGGGGAATGGGATGGGGAAGAGAGAACCCACAGGAAGAAAGGGATGGGGAAGAGATAACTCACAGTAGGAAGAGGATGGGAAAGATATATTCCACAGGAAGAAGAGGGATAGGGAATAGAGATCCCACTGGAGGAAGCGGTCTGGGCAACAGAGATCCCACAGGAGGAAGAGGATGGGAAAGAGAGATCCCAGAGGAGGAAGTGGATGGGGAAAAGAGATCCCACCGGAGTTGGGGGGATGGGGAAGAGAGTTCCCACAGGTGGAAGGGGTTAGGAAAGAGAGAACCTATTGGACGAAAGGGAATGGGAAGGAGAGATCCCACAGGAGGAAGGAGGATGGGGAAGAGATCCCACAGGGTGAAAGAGATTGGGAAGAGAGATCACACAGTCGGAAACGGAATCAGCAAGAGAGATCCCACAGGAGAAGGGGAAGGCGATGAGAGATCCCACAGGAGCAAGATGGGAAGAGAGATCCCTCAGGAGGAAGGGTGATGGGAAAGAGAGATCTCACAGGATGAAGGGGATGGGAAAAAGAGATCACGCAGGAGGAATTGTGATGTGGAAAAGAGATACCACAGTTGTAGGGGGATGGGGAAGAGAAATCCCTCAGGAGGAAGGGGGATGGGGAAGAGAGATCCCGCAGTAGGAGCTGAATTAGGAAAATAGATCCCACAGGAGAAAGGAGATTAGGAAAAGAGATCTACAGGAGGAAGGGGATCAGGAAGAGAGATCCCACAGGAGGAAGGGGGTGGGGAAAAGAGATCCCACAGGAGGAGGGGGATGGGGAAGAGAGTTCCCACAGGAGGAAGTGGGGTGGGGAAAAGAGATCCCACCGGAGGAAGGGGGGTGGGGAAAAGAGATCCCACAGGAGGAAGGGGATGGGGAAGAGATCCCACAGGAGGAAGGGGGATGGGGAAGAGAGATCACACAGAAGGAAGGGGAATGGGGAAGAAACATCCTACAGGAGGAAGGGGGATGGGGAAGAAGTCTCATAGTTGGAAGGCGATGGGGAAGAGAGATCCCACAGAAGGAAGGGGGATGCGGAAGTGAGATCCCGCAGGCGGAAGGGGGCTGGGGAAGAGAGATCCCACAGGAGGAAGGGGGATGTGGAAGAAAGTTCCCACAGGAGGAAATAGGTGGGAAAAAAGAGATCCCACAGGCGGGAGGGGGGTGGGGAAAAGAGATCCCACAGGAGGAAGGGGGATGGGGAAGAGAGATCCCACAGGAGGAAGGGGGATGGGGAAGATAGATCCCACAGGAGGAAGGTGATCCGGAAGAGAATTCCCACAGAAGGAAGGGAGATGGGGAAGACAGTTACCACAAGAGGAAGGAGAATGGGAAAGAGAGATCCCACTGGAGGAAGGGGGATAGGGAAGCGAGATCTCACAGGAGGAAAGGTGATGGGGAAGAGAGATCCCACAGGAGGAAGGGTGATGGGGAAAAGAGATCCCACAGGAGGAAGGGGGATGGGGAAGACAGATCCCACAGGAGGAAGGGGGATGGGGAAAAGAGTTCCCACAGGAGGAAGGGGGATGGGGAAAAGTGATCCTACGGGAGGAAGGGGACTGGGAACTAGAGTTCCTATAGGAGCAATGCAGATGGGGAAGGGAGATCCCAAAGGAAGAAGGGGGCTGGGGTAGAGAGATCCCACAGGAGGAAGTGGTTGGGAGGAGAGATCCCACAGCAGAAAGGGGGATGGGGTAGAGAGATCCCACAGGAGGAAGGGGTGGGGAAGAGAGATCCAACAGGAGGAAGGTGGATGGGCAAGAGAGATCCCACAGGAGGAAGAGGGATGGGGAAGCGAGATCCCACAGGAGGAAGCGTGATGGGGAAGAGAGATCCCACAGGAGGATGGGGGATGTGGAATAGAGATCACACAGGAGGAAGGGGGCTGGGGAGAGAGATCCCACAGGAGGATGGGGGATGTGGAATAGAGATCACACAGGAGGAAGGGGGCTGGGGAAGAGAGATCCCACAGGAGGACGGGGATGGGGAAGAGAAATCCCACAGGAGGAAGGGTGATAGGGAATTTCAACATGCAGGTGAACTGAGAGAGTCAGGTTGGTGCTGGACCCCAGGATAGGGAGTTTGTAGAGTGCCTACGGGATGCATTCTTGGAACAGCTTGTACGAGAGCCGACCAGGGACAAGGCTATTCTGGATTTAGTCTTGTGTAATGAACAGGATTTGATAAGCGATCTTGAAGTAAAGGAGCCATTAGGAGGTATTGACCATAACATGATGTGCTTTTATCTGCAGTTTGAGAAGGATAAGGGCAGCTCGGAGGTGTCAGTGTTGCAGTTGAACAGGGGAAACTATGGAGCCATGAGGGAGGAGCTGCTCAAAGTTGACTGGACGGATAGCCTAGCAGAAAAGACAGTGGAACAGCAATGGCAGGTATTCTTGGGAATAATACACAATTTGCAAAATCAGTTCATCCCCAGAGAAGGAAGGATTCAAGGCGGGAAAGGGGCCACAGTGGTTGACAAAGGAAGTCAGAGATTGCATAGCATTAAAAAAAAGGAAGTATGACAGAGCTAAGGTGAGTGGGAGGACAGATGATTGGGAAGTTTTTAAGGAACAACGAACTTAACTAAAAAGGCAATACGGGGAGAAAAAATGAGGTACGAACTCAAGCTAGCCAGGAAAATAAAGGAAGATAGCAAAAGCTTTTTTAGGTATGTGAAGAGAAAGAAGATAGTTAAGAACAATGTTGGGCCCTTGAAGAATGAATTGGGTGAAATTGTTATGGGAAACAGAGAAATGGCAGAAGAATTTAATGAGTACTTTAGATCTGTTTTCTCTAAGGAAGGCACAAGCAATCTCCCAGATGTATGGATGGGCCAAGGACATAGGGTAACAGTGGAAATGAAACAGATTGACATTAGGAAGGAAACGGTGATGAGTAGACTGATGGGACTGAAGTCTGACAAATCCCCAGTTCCGGATGGTCTGCATCCTAGGGTACTAAAGGAGGTGGCCCTGGAAATTGCGGATGCATTGGTAATCATTTTCCAATGTTCCTTAGATTCAGGATCAGTTCCTGAGGATTGGAGAATGGCTAATGTTATCCCACTCTTTAAGAAAGGAGGGAGGGAGAAAACAGAGAACTATCGACCTGTCAGCCTGACATCGGTGGTGGGGAAGATGCTAGAGTCCATTATTAACGATGAAATAGTGGCATATCTAGATAGCAGTGATAGGATTGGGCCGAGCCAGCATGGATTTACCAAGGGTAAATCATGCTTGACTAATCTGTTGGAGTTTTTCGAGGATGTAACCAGGAAGTTAGACGGGTGAGATCCAGTGGATGTAGTGTACCTCGATTTTCAAAAGGCATTTGATAAGGTCCCACATAGGAGATTGGTGGGTAAAATCAAAGCTCAGGGCATCGGGGGGAAGACATTGACATGGATAGAAAACTGGTTGGCAGATAGAAAGCAAAGGGTAACGGTGAATGAGTGTTTCTCAGAATGGCAGGTGGTGACTAGTGAGGTGCCACAGGGTTCGGTATTGGGACCACAGCTGTTTACAATTTACATCAATGATTTAGATGAAGGCATTGAGAATAACATCAGCAGATTTGCTGATGATACTAAGCTGGGTGGCAGTGTGACATGTGATGAGGATGTTAGGAGAATTCAGGGTGACTTGGATAGGCTGGGTGAGTAGGCAGATACTTGGCAGATGACGTTTAATGTGAATAAGTGTGAGGTTATCCACTTTTGGAGTAAGAACAGGAAGGCAGATGATTATCTGAACGGTGTAGAGTTAGGTAAGGGAGAAATACAAAGAGATCTAGGAGTCCTTGTTCATCAGTCACTGAAGGTGAATGAGCAAGTGCAGCAGGCAGTGAAGAAGGCTAATGGAATGTTGGCCTTCATTACAAAGGGAATTGAGTATAAGAGGAAGGAAATCCTCTTGCATTTGTACAGAGCCCTGATGAGACCACACCTGGAGTATTGTGTACAGTTTTGGTCTCCAGGGTTAAGAGGAAGTGCAGCGTAGATTCACGAGGTTAATTCCTGGGATGTCTGGACTGTCTTATGCAGAGAGGTTAGAGAGACTCGGCTTGTACACACTGGAATTAAGGAGATTGAGAGGGGATCTGATTGAAACATATAAGATTATTAAGGGATTGGACAAGATAGAAGCAGTAAATATGTTCCAGATGCTGGGAGAGTCCAGTACCAGAGGGCATGGTTTGAGAATAAGGGGTTGGTCATTTAAGACAGAGTTAAGGAAAATCTTCTCCCAGAGAGTTGTGGGGGTCTGGAATGCACTGCCTCGGAAGGTAGTGGAGGCCAATTCTCTGGATGCTTTCAAGAAGGAGCTAGATAGGTATCTTATGGATAGGGGAATCAAGGGATATGGGGACAATGCAGGAAAGGGGTATTGATAGTAGATGATCAGCCATGATCTCAAAATGGCGGTGCAGGCTCGAAGGGCCAAATGGTCTACCTCTGCACCTGTTGGCTATTGTCTATTGTGCAACAGGTGGAAGGGCGATGGGAAAGAGAGATCCCACAGGAGGAAAATGGATGGGGAAGAGAGATCCCACTGCAGGTACGGGGATGGGAAAGAGAGATCCCACAGGACGAAGGGGGATGGGAAAGAGAGATCCCACAGGAAGAAGGGGGATGTGGAAGAGAGATCCCACAGGCGGAAGGGAGATGGGGAAGAGAGATCCCACTGCAGGTACGGGGATGGGAAAGAGAGATCCCACAGGACGAAGGGGGATGGGAAAGAGAGATCCCACAGGAGGAAGGGGGATGTGGAAGAGATCCCACAAGAGGAACAAGAATGGGAAAGTGAGATCCCACCGGAGGAAGATGGATGGGGAAGAGAAATCCCACAAGAGGATTGTGGATGGGGAAATGAGATCCCATTAGGAGGTAGTGACCATAACATGGTATGCTTTTATCTACAGTTTGAGAAGGATAAGGGCAGCTCGGAGGTGTCAGTGTTGCAGATGAACAGGGGAAACTATGGAGCCATGAGGGAGGAGCTGGCCAAAGTTGACTGGACGGATAGCCTAGCAGAAAAGACAGTGGGACAGCAATGGCAGGTATTCTTGGGAATAATGCACAAGGTGCAAAATCAGTTCATCCCCAGAGAAGGAAGGATTCAAAGGGGGGAAAGGGGTCACAGTGGTTGACAAAGGAAGTCAGAGATTGCATAGCATTAAAAAAAAGGAAATATGGCAGAGCTAAGGTGAGTGGGAGGACAGATGATTGGGAAGTTTTTAAGGAACAACAGAACTTAACTAAAAAGGCAATACGGGGAGAAAAAATGAGGTACGAACGCAAGCTAGCCAGGAATATAAAGGAAGATAGCAAAAGCTTTTTTAGGTATGTGAAGAGAAAGAAGATAGTTAAGAACAATGTTGGGCCCTTGAAGAATGAATTGGGTGAAATTGTTATGGGAAACAGAGAAATGGCAGAAGAATTTAATGAGTACTTTAGATCTGTCTTCACTAGGGAAGACTCAAGCAATCTCCCAGATGTATGGATGGGCCAAGGACATAGGGTAACAGAGGAAATGAAACAGATTGACATTAGGAAGGAAACGGTGATGAGTAGACTGATGGGACTGAAGGCTGACAAATCCCCAGGTCCAGATGGTCTGCATCCTAGGGTACTAAAGGAGGTGGCCCTGGAAATTGCGGATGCATTGGTAATAATTTTCCAATGTTCCTTATATTCAGTATCAATTCCTGAGGATTGGAGAATGGCTAATGTTATCCCATTTTTTAAGAAAGGAGGGAGGGAGAAAACAGAGAACTATCGACCTGTTAGCCTGACATCGGTGTTGGGGAAGATGCTAGAGTCCACTATTCAGGATGGAATAGTGGCATATCTAGATAACAGTGATAGGATTGGGCCGAGCCAGCATGGATTTACCAAGGGTAAATCATGCTTGAC
Organism: Hemitrygon akajei; assembly: GCF_048418815.1. Taxonomy (NCBI): domain Eukaryota; kingdom Metazoa; phylum Chordata; class Chondrichthyes; order Myliobatiformes; family Dasyatidae; genus Hemitrygon; species Hemitrygon akajei. The sequence goes on along the minus strand of NW_027331919.1, from coordinate 1,931,124 downwards.
TAATCTGTTGGAGTTTTTCGAGGATGTAACCAGGAAGTTAGACGGGTGAGATCCAGTGGATGTAGTGTACCTCGATTTTCAGAAGGCATTTGATAAGGCCCCACTTAGGAGATTGGTGGGTAAAATCAAAGGTCAGGGCATCGGGGGGAAGACATTGACATGGATAGAAAACTGTTTGGCAGATAGAAAGTAAAGGGTTGCGGTGAATGGGTGTTTCTCGGAATGGCAGGTGGTGACTAGTGGGGTGCCACAGGGCCCGGTATTGGGAGCACAGCTGTTTTCAATTCACATCAACGATTTAGATGAAGGCATTGAGAATAACATCAGCAAATTTGCTGATGATACTAAGCTGGGTGGCAGTGTGACATGTGATGAGGATGTTAGGAGAATTCAGGGTGACTTGGATAGGCTGGGTGAGTGGGCAGATACTTGGCAGATGACGTTTAATGTGAATAAGTGTGAGGTTATCCACATTGGGAGTAAGAACAGGAAGGCAGATTATTATCTGAACGGTGTAGAGTTAGGTAAGGGAGAAATACAGAGAGATCTAGGAGTCCTTGTTCATCAGTCACTGAAGGTGAATGAGCAAGTGCAGCAGGCAGTGAAGAAGGCTAATGGAATGTTGGCCTTTATTACAAAGGGAATTGAGTACAAGGGGAAGGAAATCCTCTTGCATTTGTACAGAGCCCTGGTGAGACCACACCTGGAGTATTGTGTACAGATTTGGTCTCCAGGGTTAAGGAAGGTCATCCTGGCTGTAGATGAAGTGCAGCGTAGATTCACGAGGTTAATTCCTGGGATGTCTGGACTGTCTTACGCAGAGAGGTTAGAGAGACTGGGCTTGTACACACTGGAATTAAGGAGATTGAGAGGGGATCTGATTGAAACATATAAGATTATTGAGGGATTGGACAAGATAGAGGCAGGAAATATGTTCCAGATGCTGGGAGAGTCCAGAACCAGAGGGCATGGTTTGAGAATAAGGGGTAGGTCATTTAGGACAGAGTTAAGGAAAAACTTCTCCCAGAGAGTTGTGGGGTTCTGGAATGCACTGCCTCGGAAGGTAGTGGAGGCCAATTCTCTGGATGCTTTCAAGAAGGAGCTAGATAGGTATCTTATGGATAGGGGAATCAAGGGATATGGGGACAATGCAGGAACCGGGTATTGATAGTAGATGATCAGCCATGATCTCAAAATGGCGGTGCAGGCTCGAAGGGCTGAATGGTCTACTTCTGCACCTATTGTCTATTGTCCATTGTCTCACAGGAGTAAGGGGGCTGGAGAAGAGAGATCCCACAGGCGGAAGGCGGATGGGGAAGAGAGATCCCACAGGAGGAAGGGGATGGGGAAGAGAGATCCCATAGGAGGAAGGGGGATGGGGAAGAGATATCCCACAGGAGGAAGGGGGATGGGTAAAGGAGATCCCACACGAGGAAGGGGGATGGGGAAGAGATATCCCACAGGAGGAAGGGGGATGGGTAAAGGAGATCCCACACGAGGAAGGGGGATGGGGAAGAGAGATTCCACAGGAGGAAGGGGGATGGGTAAAGGAGATCCCACACGATGAAGGGGGATGGGGAAGGGAGATTCCACAGGATGAAGGGGATGGGTTATCGAGCTCCCAGAGGAGGAAGGGGATGGGGATGAGAGATCCCATAAGAGAATGGGAATGGGGAAGAGAGATCCCACAGTAAGGGGGATGGGGAAAGTGATCCGACAGGAGGAAAGGGATCGGGAAGAGAGATCACACAGAAGGCAGGGAGATGGGGAAGAGAGATCGCACAGGAGGAAGGGGGCTGGGGAAAGTGATCCCACAGGAGGAAGGGGGATGGTGAAGGGAGATCCGACAGGAGGAAGGGGATGGAGAAGAGAGATACCACAGGAGTAAAGGGTTCGGGAAGTGAGATCCCATAGGAGGAAGGTGGATGGGGAAGAGAGATCCCACAGGAGGAAGGGGGATCTGGAAGAGAGATCACACAGGAGGAAGGAGTTGGGAAGAGAGATCCCACAGGAGGAAGTGGTTGGGAAGAGAGATCCCACAGGAGGAAGTGGTTGGGAAGAGAGATCCCACAGGAGGAAGTGTATACGGAAGAGAGATCCCACAGGATGAAGTGGTTGGGAAGAGAGATCCCACTGGAGGAAGGGGTTGGGAAGAGAGATCCCACAGGAGGAAGGGGTTGGGAAGAGAGATCCCACAGGAGAAAGGGGGATGGGGAAGAGAGATCCCACAGGATGAAGGGGGATGGGGAAGAGAGATCCCACAGGAGAAAGGGGGAAGGGGAAGAGAGATCCCACAGGAGGAAGAGTGATGGGGAAGAGAGATCCCAGAGGAGGAAGTGGATATAGTAGAGAAATCCCGCAGTAGGAAGCTGAATCAGGAAGGGAGATCGAAGGGGAGGAAGGAGATCGGGAAAGAATTCTACATGGGGAAGCGGATGGGGAAGAGAGATCCCACAGGAAGAAAGGAATGGGGAAGAGATATCCGACAGGAGGAAGGAGATCGCGAAAAGAGATCCCTCAGGAGGAAGGTGAATGGGGAAGAGAGATCCCACAGGAGGAAGCTGGATGTTGATAAGTGATCCCGCAGTAGGAAATGGGATGGGGAGAAGAGATACTACAGTTATGGGGAGATTGGGAAGAGAGTTCCCACAGGTGGAAGGGGGATAGGAAAGAGAGATCCTGCAGGAGGAAAGGTCACGGGGAAGAGAGATCCCACAGGAGGAAGGGGATGGGGAAGAGAGATCCCACTCGAGGAAGGGGGATAGGAAAGAGTGATCCTACGGGAGGAATGGGGATGGGAAGGAGAGTTCCCATCGGAGGAAGGCGGATGGGGAAGAGAAATCCCACAGAAGGAAGTGGGATGGGGAAGACAGATCCCACAGGAGGAAGTGGGATGGGGAACAGAGTTCCCACACGTCGAAGGGGGATAGAAAAGAGAGATCCTATGGGAGAAAGGGGAATGGGAAGGAGAGATCCCACAGGAGGAAGGCGGATGGTGAAGGGAGATCCAACAGGAGGAAGAGGGATGGGGAAGAGTGATCCTATAGGAGGAAGGGGGATGGGGAAAAATGATCGCTTGGGAGGAAGCGGGATGGGTAAAGGAGATTCCACACGAGGAAGGGGATAGGGTAGAGATATCCCACAGGAGGAAGGGGGATGGGTAAATGAGATCCCACACGAGGAAGGGGGATGGGGAAGAGAGTTCACAAAGGAGGAAGGGGGATGGGGAAGAGAGATACCACAGGAGGAAGGGGGACGGGGAAGAGAGATCCCACAGGAGGAAGGGGGATGGGGAAGAGGGATCCCACAGGAGGAAGTGGGATGGGGAACAGAGTTCCCACAGGTCGAAGGGGGATGGGGAAGAGAGATCCTACAGGACGAAGGGGGATGGGGAAGAGAGATTCCACACGAGGAAAGGGATAGGGTAGAGATATCCCACAAGAGGAAGGGGGATGGGTAAAGGAGATCCCACACGAGGAAGAGGATAGGGTAGAGATATCCCACAGGAGGAAGGGGGATGGGTAAAGGAGATCCCACACGATGAAGGGGGATGGGGAAGGGAGATTCCACAGGAGGAAGGGGATGGTTTATCGAGATCCCAGAGGAGGAAGGGGATGGGGAAGAGAGATCCCTCAGGAAGAAGAGTGATGGGGATGAGAGATCCCACAAGAGGATGGGAATGGGAAGAGAGCTCCCACAGTAAGGGTGATGGGGAAAGTGATCCGACAGGTGGAAAGGGATCGGGAAGAGAGATCACACAGAAGGCAGGAATATGCGGAAGAGAGATCCCACAGGAGGAAGGGGGATGGGGAAGCGAGATCCCACAGGAGGAAGTGGGATGGGGAACAGAGTTCCCACAGGTCGAAGGGGGATGGGGAAGAGAGATCCTACAGGAGGAAGGGGGATGGGGAAGAGAGATCCCACAGGATGAAGGGGATGGGGAAGAGAGATCCCACAGGAGGAAGGGGGATGGGTTAGAGAGATCCTATAGGAGGAAGGGGGATGGGGAAAAATGATCGCTTGGGAGGAAGGGGGATGGGTAAAGGAGATTCCACATGAGGAAGGGGAATGGGGAAGAGAGATTCCACAGGAGGAAGGGGATGGGTTATCGAGATCCCAGAGGAGGAAAGGGATGGGGAAGAGAGATCCCTCAGGAAGAAGAGTGATGGGGATGAGAGATCCCACAAGAGGATGGGAATGGGGAAGACAGATCCCACAGTAAGGGGGATGGGGAAAGTGATCCGACAGGAGGAAAGGGATCGGGAAGAGATCACACAGAAGGCAGGGGGATGGGGAAGAGAGATCCCACAGGAGGAAGGGGGATGGGGAAGAGAGATCCCACAGGAGGAAGGGGGATGGGGAAAGTGATCCGACAGGAGGAAGGGGATGGAGAAGAGAGATACCACAGGAGTAAAGGGTTCGGGAAGTGAGATCCCATAGGAGGAAGGTGGATGGGGAAGAGAGATCCCACAGGAGGAAGGGGGATCTGGAAGAGAGATCCCACAGGAGGAAGTGGTTGGGAAGAGAGATCCCACAGGAGGAAGTGGTTGGGAAGAGAGATCCCACAGGAGAAAGTGGATACGGAAGAGAGATCCCACAGGATGAAGTGGTTGGGAAGAGAGATCCCACTGGAGGAAGGGGTTGGGAAGAGAGATCCCACAGGAGGAAGGGGTTGGGAAGAGAGATCCCAAAGGAGAAAGGGGGATGGGGAAGAGAGATCACACAGGATGAAGGGGGATGGGGAAGAGAGATCCCACAGGAGAAAGGGGTATGGGGAAGAGAGATCCCACAGGAGGAAGGGGGATGGGGAAGAGAGATCCCACAGGAGGAAGGGGATGGGGAAGAGAGATCCCACAGGAGGAAGAGGGATGGGGAAGAGAGATCCCAGAGGAGGAAGTGGATATAGTAGAGAAATCCCGCAGTAGGAAGCTGAATCAGGAAGGGAGATCGAAGGGGAGGAAGGAGATCAGGAAATAATTCTACATGGGGAAGCGGATGGGGAAGAGAGATCCCACAGGAAGAAAGGAATGGGGAAGAGATATCCCACAGGAGGAAGGAGATCGCGAAAAGAGATCCCTCAGGAGGAAGGTGAATGGGGAAGAGAGATCCCACAGGAGGAAGCTGGATGTTGATAAGTGATCCCGCAGTAGGAAATGGGATGGGGAAAAGAGATACTACAGTTATGGGGGGATTGGGAAGAGAGTTCCCACTGGTGGAAGGGGGATAGGAAAGAGAGATCCTGCAGGAGGAAAGGTCACGGGGAAGAGAGATCCCACAGGAGGAAGGGGATGGGGAAGAGAGATCCCACTCGAGGAAGGGGGATAGGAAAGAGTGATCCTACGGGAGGAATGGGGATGGGAAGGAGAGATCCCACCGGAGGAAGGCGGATGGGGAAGAGAAAGCCCACAGAAGGAAGTGGGATGGGGAAGACAGATCCCACAGTAGGAACCGGGATGGGGAACAGAGTTCCCACAGGTCGAAGGGGGATGGGGAAGTGAGATCCTGCAGGACGAAGGGGAATGGGGAAGAGAGATCCCACAGGAGGAAGGGGGATGGGGAAGAGAGATCCCACAGGAGGAAGGGGGATGGGGAAGAGAGATCCCACAGGAGGAAGGGGGATGGGGAAGAGAGATCCTATAGGAGGAAGGGGGATGGGGAAAAATGATCGCTTGGGAGGAAGGGGGATGGGTAAAGGAGATTCCACACGAGGAAGGGGATGGAGTAGAGATATCCCACAGGAGGAAGCGGGATGGGTAAAAGAGATCCCACACGAGGAAGGGGGATGGGGAAGGGAAGTTCCACAGGAGGAAGGGGATGGGTTATCGAGATCCCAGAGGAGGAAGGGGATGGGGAAGAGAGATCCCTCAGGAAGAAGAGTGATGGGGATGAGAGATCCCACAAGAGGATGGGAATGGGGAAGAGAGATCCCACAGTAAGGGGGATGGGAAAATTATCCGACAGGAGGAATGGGATCGGGAAGAGAGATCACACAGAAGGCAGGGGGATGGGGAAGAGAGATCCCACAGGAGGAAGGGGGATGGGGAAAGTGATCCGACAGGAGGAAGGGGATGGAGAAGAGAGATACCACATGAGGAAGGGGGATGGGGAAGAGAGATCCTATAGGGGGAAGGGGGATGGGGAAAAATGATCGCTTGGGAGGAAGGGGGATGGGTAAAGGAGATTCCACACGAGGAAGGGGATAGGGTAGAGATATCCCACAGGAGGAAGGGGGATGGGGAAGAGAGATCCCACAGGAGGAAGGGGGATGGGGAAGAGAGATCCCACAGGAGGAAGGGGGATGGGGAAAGTGATCCGACAGGAGGAAGGGGATGGAGAAGAGAGATACCACAGGAGGAAGGGGGATGGGGAAGAGAGATCCTATAGGGGGAAGGGGGATGGGGAAAAATGATCGCTTGGGAGGAAGGGGGATGGGTAAAGGAGATTCCACACGGGGAAGGGGATAGGGTAGAGATATCCCACAGGAGGAAGGGGGATGGGGAAGAGAGATCCCACAGGAGGAAGGGGGATGGGGAAGCGAGATCCTACAGGAGGAAGGGGGATGGGGAAGAGAGATCCCACAGGAGGAATGGGATGGGGAAGAGAGATCCCACAGGAGGAAGGGGGATGGGTTAGAGAGATCCTATAGGAGTAATGGGGATGGGGAAAAATGATCGCTTGGGAGGAAGGGGGATGGGGAAAGGAGATTCCACACGAGGAAGGGGATAGGGTAGAGATATCCCAAAGGAGGAAGGGGGATGGGTAAAGGAGATCCCACACGAGGAAGGGGGATGGGGAAGAGAGATTCCACAGGAGGAAGTGGGATGGGGAACAGAGTTCCCACAGGTCGAAGGGGGATGGGGAAGAGAGATCCTACAGGAGGAAGGGGGATGGGGAAGAGAGATCCCACAGGAGGAAGGGGATGGGGAAGAGAGATCCCACAGGAGGAAGGGGGATGGGTTAGAGAGATCCTATAGGAGGAAGGGGGATGGGGAAAAATGATCGCTTGGGAGGAAGGGGGATGGGTAAAGGAGATTCCACATGAGGAAGGGGATAGGGTAGAGATATCCCACAGGAGGAAGGGGGATGGGTAAAAGAGATCCCACACGAGGAAGGGGGATGGGGAAGAGAGATTCCACAGGAGGAAGGGGATGGGTTATCGAGATCCCAGAGGAGGAAAGGGATGGGGAAGAGAGATCCCTCAGGAAGAAGAGTGATGGGGATGAGAGAACCCACAAGAGGATGGGAATGGGGAAGACAGATCCCACAGTAAGGGGGATGGGGAAAGTGATCCGACAGGAGGAAAGGGATCGGGAAGAGATCACACAGAAGGCAGGGGGATGGGGAAGAGAGATCCCACAGGAGGAAGGGGGATGGGGAAGAGAGATCCCACAGGAGGAAGGGGGATGGGGAAAGTGATCCGACAGGAGGAAGGGGATGGAGAAGAGAGATACCACAGGAGTAAAGGGTTCGGGAAGTGAGATCCCATAGGAGGAAGGTGGATGGGGAAGAGAGATCCCACAGGAGGAAGGGGGATCTGGAAGAGAGATCCCACAGGAGGAAGTGGTTGGGAAGAGAGATCCCACAGGAGAAAGTGGATACGGAAGAGAGATCCCACAGGATGAAGTGGTTGGGAAGAGAGATCCCACTGGAGGAAGGGGTTGGGAAGAGAGATCCCACAGGAGGAAGGGGTTGGGAAGAGAGATCCCAAAGGAGAATGGGGGATGGGGAAGAGAGATCCCACAGGATGAAGGGGGATGGGGAAGAGAGATCCCACAGGAGAAAGGGGTATGGGGAAGAGAGATCCCACAGGAGGAAGGGGATGGGGAAGAGAGATCCCACAGGAGGAAGAGGGATGGGGAAGAGAGATCCCAGAGGAGGAAGTGGATATAGTAGAGAAATCCCGCAGTAGGAAGCTGAATCAGGAAGGGAGATCGAAGGGGAGGAAGGAGATCAGGAAATAATTCTACATGGGGAAGCGGATGGGGAAGAGAGATCCCACAGGAAGAAAGGAATGGGGAAGAGATATCCCACAGGAGGAAGGAGATCGCGAAAAGAGATCCCTCAGGAGGAAGGTGAATGGGGAAGAGAGATCCCACAGGAGGAAGCTGGATGTTGATAAGTGATCCCGCAGTAGGAAATGGGATGGGGAAAAGAGATACTACAGTTATGGGGGGATTGGGAAGAGAGTTCCCACTGGTGGAAGGGGGATAGGAAAGAGAGATCCTGCAGGAGGAAAGGTCACGGGGAAGAGAGATCCCACAGGAGGAAGGGGATGGAGAAGAGAGATCCCACTCGAGGAAGGGGGATAGGAAAGAGTGATCCTACGGGAGGAATGGGGATGGGAAGGAGAGATCCCACCGGAGGAAGGCGGATGGGGAAGAGAAAGCCCACAGAAGGAAGTGGGATGGGGAAGACAGATCCCACAGGAGGAAGCGGGATGGGGAACAGAGTTCCCACAGGTCGAAGGGGGATGGGGAAGTGAGATCCTGCAGGACGAAGGGGAATGGGGAAGAGAGATCCCACAGGAGGAAGCGGGATGGGTAAAAGAGATCCCACACGAGGAAGGGGGATCGGGAAGGGAAGTTCCACAGGAGGAAGGGGATGGGTTATCGAGATCCCAGAGGAGGAAGGGGATGGGGAAGAGAGATCCCTCAGGAAGAAGAGTGATGGGGATGAGAGATCCCACAGGAGGAAGGGGGATGGGGAAGAGAGATCCTATAGGAGGAAGGGGGATGGGGAAAAATGATCGCTTGGGAGGAAGGGGGATGGGTAAAGGAGATTCCACACGAGGAAGGGGATGGAGTAGAGATATCCCACAGGAGGAAGCGGGACGGGTAAAAGAGATCCCACACGAGGAAGGGGGATGGGGAAGGGAAGTTCCACAGGAGGAAGGGGATGGGTTATCGAGATCCCAGAGGAGGAAGGGGATGGGGAAGAGAGATCCCTCAGGAAGAAGAGTGATGGGGATGAGAGATCCCACAAGAGGATGGGAATGGGGAAGAGAGATCCCACAGTAAGGGGGATGGGAAAGTGATCCGACAGGAGGAATGGGATCGGGAAGAGAGATCACACAGAAGGCAGGGGGATGGGGAAGAGAGATCCCACAGGAGGAAGGGGGATGGGGAAAGTGATCCGACAGGAGGAAGGGGATGGAGAAGAGAGATACCACAGGAGGAAGGGGGATGGGGAAGAGAGATCCTATAGGGGGAAGGGGGATGGGGAAAAATGATCGCTTGGGAGGAAGGGGGATGGGTAAAGGAGATTCCACACGAGGAAGGGGATAGGGTAGAGATATCCCACAGGAGGAAGGGGGATGGGGAAGAGAGATCCCACAGGAGGAAGGGGGATGGGGAAGAGAGATCCCACAGGAGGAAGGGGGATGGGGAAAGTGATCCGACAGGAGGAAGGGGATGGAGAAGAGAGATACCACAGGAGGAAGGGGGATGGGGAAGAGAGATCCTATAGGGGGAAGGGGGATGGGGAAAAATGATCGCTTGGGAGGAAGGGGGATGGGTAAAGGAGATTCCACACGGGGAAGGGGATAGGGTAGAGATATCCCACAGGAGGAAGGGGGATGGGGAAGAGAGATCCCACAGGAGGAAGGGGGATGGGGAAGAGAGATCCCACAGGAGGAAGGGGGATGGGGAAGCGAGATCCTACAGGAGGAAGGGCGATGGGGAAGAGAGATCCCACAGGAGGAATGGGATGGGGAAGAGAGATCCCACAGGAGGAAGGGGGATGGGTTAGAGAGATCCTATAGGAGTAAGGGGGATGGGGAAAAATGATCGCTTGGGAGGAAGGGGGATGGGGAAAGGAGATTCCACACGAGGAAGGGGATAGGGTAGAGATATCCCAAAGGAGGAAGGGGGATGGGTAAAGGAGATCCCACACGAGGAAGGGGGATGGGGAAGAGAGATTCCACAGGAGGAAGGGGGATGGGGAAGATGGGAAAGGGAGATTCCACAGGAGGAAGGGGGATGGGGAAGAGAGATCCCTCAGGAAGAATGGAATGGGGAAGAGATATCCCACAGGAGGAAGGAGATCGCGAAAAGAGATCCCTCAGGAGGAAGGTGAATGGGGAAGAGAGATCCCACAGGAGGAAGCTGGATGTTGATAAGTGATCCCGCAGTAGGAAATGGGATGGGGAAAAGAGATACTACAGTTATGGGGAGATTGGGAAGAGAGTTCCCACAGGTGGAAGGGGGATAGGAAAGAGAGATCCTGCAGGAGGAAAGGTCACGGGGAAGAGAGATCCCACAGGAGGAAGGGGATGGGGAAGAGAGATCCCACTCGAGGAAGGGGGATAGGAAAGAGTGATCCTACGGGAGGAATGGGGATGGGAAGGAGAGTTCCCATCGGAGGAAGGCGGATGGGGAAGAGAAATCCCACAGAAGGAAGTGGGATGGGGAAGACAGATCCCACAGGAGGAAGTGGGATGGGGAACAGAGTTCCCACACGTCGAAGGGGGATAGAAAAGAGAGATCCTATGGGAGAAAGGGGAATGGGAAGGAGAGATCCCACAGGAGGAAGGCGGATGGTGAAGGGAGATCCAACAGGAGGAAGAGGGATGGGGAAGAGAGATCCTATAGGAGGAAGGGGGATGGGTAAAGGAGATCCCACACGAGGAAGGGGGATGGGGAAGAGAGATTCCACAGGAGGATGGGGGATGGGGAAGGGAGATTTCTCAGGAGGAAGGGGATGGGTTATCGAGATCCCAGAGGAGGAAGGGGATGGGGAAGAGAGATCCCAGAGGAGGAAGTGGTTGGGAAGAGAGATCCCACTGGAGGAAGGGGTTGGGAAGAGAGATCCCACAGGAGGAAGGGGTTGGGAAGAGAGATCCCAAAGGAGAAAGGGGGATGGGGAAGAGAGATCCCACAGGATGAAGGGGGATGGGGAAGAGAGATCCCACAGGAGAAAGGGGTATGGGGAAGAGAGATCCCACAGGAGGAAGGGGATGGGGAAGAGAGATCCCACAGGAGGAAGAGGGATGGGGAAGAGAGTTCCCAGAGGAGGTAGTGGATATAGTAGAGAAATCCCGCAGTAGGAAGCTGAATCAGGAAGGGAGATCGAAGGGGAGGAAGGAGATCAGGAAATAATTCTACATGGGGAAGCGGATGGGGAAGAGAGATCCCACAGGAAGAAAGGAATGGGGAAGAGATATCCCACAGGAGGAAGGAGATCGCGAAAAGAGATCCCTCAGGAGGAAGGTGAATGGGGAAGAGAGATCCCACAGGAGGAAGCTGGATGTTGATAAGTGATCCCGCAGTAGGAAATGGGATGGGGAAAAGAGATACTACAGTTATGGGGGGATTGGGAAGAGAGTTCCCACTGGTGGAAGGGGGATAGGAAAGAGAGATCCTGCAGGAGGAAAGGTCACGGGGAAGAGAGATCCCACAGGAGGAAGGGGATGGGGAAGAGAGATCCCACTCGAGGAAGGGGGATAGGAAAGAGTGATCCTACGGGAGGAATGGGGATGGGAAGGAGAGATCCCACCGGAGGAAGGCGGATGGGGAAGAGAAAGCCCACAGAAGGAAGTGGGATGGGGAAGACAGATCCCACAGGAGGAAGCGGGATGGGGAACAGAGTTCCCACAGGTCGAAGGGGGATGGGGAAGTGAGATCCTGCAGGACGAAGGGGAATGGGGAAGAGAGATCCCACAGGAGGAAGGGGGATGGGGAAGAGAGATCCCACAGGAGGAAGGGGGATGGGGAAGAGAGATCCTATAGGAGGAAGGGGGATGGGGAAAAATGATCGCTTGGGAGGAAGGGGGATGGGTAAAGGAGATTCCACACGAGGAAGGGGATGGAGTAGAGATATCCCACAGGAGGAAGCGGGATGGGTAAAAGAGATCCCACACGAGGAAGGGGGATGGGGAAGGGAAGTTCCACAGGAGGAAGGGGATGGGTTATCGAGATCCCAGAGGAGGAAGGGGATGGGGAAGAGAGATCCCTCAGGAAGAAGAGTGATGGGGATGAGAGATCCCACAAGAGGATGGGAATGGGGAAGAGAGATCCCACAGTAAGGGGGATGGGAAAGTGATCCGACAGGAGGAATGGGATCGGGAAGAGAGATCACACAGAAGGCAGGGGGATGGGGAAGAGAGATCCCACAGGAGGAAGGGGGATGGGGAAGAGAGATCCCACAGGAGGAAGGGGGATGGGTTAGAGAGATCCTATAGGAGTAAGGGGGATGGGGAAAAATGATCGCTTGGGAGGAAGGGGGATGGGGAAAGGAGATTCCACACGAGGAACGGGATAGGGTAGAGATATCCCAAAGGAGGAAGGGGGATGGGTAAAGGAGATCCCACACGAGGAAGGGGGATGGGGAAGAGAGATTCCACAGGAGGAAGGGGGATGGGGAAGATGGGAAAGGGAGATTCCACAGGAGGAAGGGGGATGGGGAAGAGAGATCCCTCAGGAAGAATGGAATGGGGAAGAGATATCCCACAGGAGGAAGGAGATCGCGAAAAGAGATCCCTCAGGAGGAAGGTGAATGGGGAAGAGAGATCCCACAGGAGGAAGCTGGATGTTGATAAGTGATCCCGCAGTAGGAAATGGGATGGGGAAAAGAGATACTACAGTTATGGGGAGATTGGGAAGAGAGTTCCCACAGGTGGAAGGGGGATAGGAAAGAGAGATCCTGCAGGAGGAAAGGTCACGGGGAAGAGAGATCCCACAGGAGGAAGGGGATGGGGAAGAGAGATCCCACTCGAGGAAGGGGGATAGGAAAGAGTGATCCTACGGGAGGAATGGGGATGGGAAGGAGAGTTCCCATCGGAGGAAGGCGGATGGGGAAGAGAAATCCCACAGAAGGAAGTGGGATGGGGAAGACAGATCCCACAGCAGGAAGTGGGATGGGGAACAGAGTTCCCACACGTCGAAGGGGGATAGAAAAGAGAGATCCTATGGGAGAAAGGGGAATGGGAAGGAGAGATCCCACAGGAGGAAGGCGGATGGTGAAGGGAGATCCAACAGGAGGAAGAGGGATGGGGAAGAGAGATCCTATAGGAGGAAGGGGGATGGGTAAAGGAGATCCCACACGAGGAAGGGGGATGGGGAAGAGAGATTCCACAGGAGGATGGGGGATGGGGAAGGGAGATTTCTCAGGAGGAAGGGGATGGGTTATCGAGATCCCAGAGGAGGAAGGGGATGGGGAAGAGAGATCCCAGAGGAGGAAGTGGTTGGGAAGAGAGATCCCACTGGAGGAAGGGGTTGGGAAGAGAGATCCCACAGGAGGAAGGGGTTGGGAAGAGAGATCCCAAAGGAGAAAGGGGGATGGGGAAGAGAGATCCCACAGGATGAAGGGGGATGGGGAAGAGAGATCCCACAGGAGAAAGGGGTATGGGGAAGAGAGATCCCACAGGAGGAAGGGGATGGGGAAGAGAGATCCCACAGGAGGAAGAGGGATGGGGAAGAGAGTTCCCAGAGGAGGTAGTGGATATAGTAGAGAAATCCCGCAGTAGGAAGCTGAATCAGGAAGGGAGATCGAAGGGGAGGAAGGAGATCAGGAAATAATTCTACATGGGGAAGCGGATGGGGAAGAGAGATCCCACAGGAAGAAAGGAATGGGGAAGAGATATCCCACAGGAGGAAGGAGATCGCGAAAAGAGATCCCTCAGGAGGAAGGTGAATGGGGAAGAGAGATCCCACAGGAGGAAGCTGGATGTTGATAAGTGATCCCGCAGTAGGAAATGGGATGGGGAAAAGAGATACTACAGTTATGGGGGGATTGGGAAGAGAGTTCCCACTGGTGGAAGGGGGATAGGAAAGAGAGATCCTGCAGGAGGAAAGGTCACGGGGAAGAGAGATCCCACAGGAGGAAGGGGATGGGGAAGAGAGATCCCACTCGAGGAAGGGGGATAGGAAAGAGTGATCCTACGGGAGGAATGGGGATGGGAAGGAGAGATCCCACCGGAGGAAGGCGGATGGGGAAGAGAAAGCCCACAGAAGGAAGTGGGATGGGGAAGACAGATCCCACAGGAGGAAGCGGGATGGGGAACAGAGTTCCCACAGGTCGAAGGGTGATGGGGAAGTGAGATCCTGCAGGACGAAGGGGAATGGGGAAGAGAGATCCCACAGGAGGAAGGGGGATGGGGAAGAGAGATCCCACAGGAGGAAGGGGGATGGGGAAGAGAGATCCTATAGGAGGAAGGGTTATGGGGAAAAATGATCGCTTGGGAGGAAGGGGGATGGGTAAAGGAGATTCCACACGAGGAAGGGGATGGAGTAGAGATATCCCACAGGAGGAAGCGGGATGGGTAAAAGAGATCCCACACGAGGAAGGGGGATGGGGAAGGGAAGTTCCACAGGAGGAAGGGGATGGGTTATCGAGATCCCAGAGGAGGAAGGGGATGGGGAAGAGAGATCCCTCAGGAAGAAGAGTGATGGGGATGAGAGATCCCACAAGAGGATGGGAATGGGGAAGAGAGATCCCACAGTAAGGGGGATGGGAAAGTGATCCGACAGGAGGAATGGGATCGGGAAGAGAGATCACACAGAAGGCAGGGGGATGGGGAAGAGAGATCCCACAGGAGGAAGGGGGATGGGGAAGAGAGATCCCACAGGAGGAAGGGGGATGGGTTAGAGAGATCCTATAGGAGTAAGGGGGATGGGGAAAAATGATCGCTTGGGAGGAAGGGGGATGGGGAAAGGAGATTCCACACGAGGAACGGGATAGGGTAGAGATATCCCAAAGGAGGAAGGGGGATGGGTAAAGGAGATCCCACACGAGGAAGGGGGATGGGGAAGAGAGATTCCACAGGAGGAAGGGGTATGGGGAAGATGGGAAAGGGAGATTCCACAGGAGGAAGGGGGATGGGGAAGAGAGATCCCTCAGGAAGAATGGAATGGGGAAGAGATATCCCACAGGAGGAAGGAGATCGCGAAAAGAGATCCCTCAGGAGGAAGGTGAATGGGGAAGAGAGATCCCACAGGAGGAAGCTGGATGTTGATAAGTGATCCCGCAGTAGGAAATGGGATGGGGAAAAGAGATACTACAGTTATGGGGAGATTGGGAAGAGAGTTCCCACAGGTGGAAGGGGGATAGGAAAGAGAGATCCTGCAGGAGGAAAGGTCACGGGGAAGAGAGATCCCACAGGAGGAAGGGGATGGGGAAGAGAGATCCCACTCGAGGAAGGGGGATAGGAAAGAGTGATCCTACGGGAGGAATGGGGATGGGAAGGAGAGTTCCCATCGGAGGAAGGCGGATGGGGAAGAGAAATCCCACAGAAGGAAGTGGGATGGGGAAGACAGATCCCACAGCAGGAAGTGGGATGGGGATCAGAGTTCCCACACGTCGAAGGGGGATAGAAAAGAGAGATCCTATGGGAGAAAGGGGAATGGGAAGGAGAGATCCCACAGGAGGAAGGCGGATGGTGAAGGGAGATCCAACAGGAGGAAGAGGGATGGGGAAGAGAGATCCTATAGGAGGAAGGGGGATGGGTAAAGGAGATCCCACACGAGGAAGGGGGATGGGGAAGAGAGATTCCACAGGAGGATGGGGGATGGGGAAGGGAGATTTCTCAGGAGGAAGGGGATAGGTTATCGAGATCCCAGAGGAGGAAGGGGATGGGGAAGAGAGATCCCTCAGGAAGAAGAGTGATGGGGATGAGAGATCCCACAAGTGGATGGGAATGGGGAAGAGAGATCCCACAGTAAGGGGGATGGGGAAAGTGATCCGACAGGAGGAAAGGGATCGGGAAGAGAGATCACACAGAAGGCAGGGGGATGGGGAAGAGAGATCCCACAGGAGGAAGGGGGATGGGGAAGAGAGATCCCACAGGAGGAATGGTGATGGGGACAAGAGATCCGACAGGAGGAAGGGGATGGAGAAGAGAGATACCACAGGAGGAAAGGGATCGGGAAGTGAGATTCCATAGGAGGAAGAGGGATGGGGAAGAGAGATCCCACAGAAGGAAGGAGTTGGGAAGAGAGATCCCACAGGAGGAAGGAGTTGGGAAGAGAGATCCCACAGGTGGAAGTGTTTGGGAAGAGAGATCCCACAGGAGGAAGTGGTTGGGAAGAGAGATCCCACAGGAGAAAGGGGGATGGGGAAGAGAGATCCCACAGGAGGAAGGGGGATGGGGAAGAGAAATACCACAGCAGGAAGGGGGGTGTGGAAGAGAAATCTGACAAGAGGAAGGGTAATGGCTAAGAGAAATCCAACAGGAAAAAGGGGGATGGGAAAGAGCGATCCCACAGGATGAAGGGGGATGGGGAAGGGTGATCGCACGGGATGAATGGGGATGGGGAAGAGAGATCCCACAGGATGAAGGGGGATGGGGAAGGGTGATCGCACAGGATGAAGGGGGATGGGGAAGAGAGATCCCACAGGAGGAAGGGGGATGGGGAAGGGTGATCGCACAGGATGAAGGGGGATGGGGTAGAGTGATCCTACAGGATGAAGGGGGATGGGGAAGAGAGATCCCACAGGATGAAGGGGGATGGGGAAGGGTGATCGCACGGGATGAAGGGGGATGGGGAAGTGTGATCGCACGGGATGAAGGGGGGTGGCATTTGTCACAATTCATCTCAATCTGATTTACTGCAGTTTTACCCAAATCCGTTTACTTTGAAACAGCACAATGGAACCGTTTCACAGTTCTGAGTGAGAGATAAATCAAGTTACCTCAACTCCTGGCACTTGTGCAGCCCGGATCCCAGACGCTGGATTCCTTCACACTGAATGTGGCAGCCATCCAGGTTGAGATGTTTTATTGTATCACAGAGTCCGATGGCATGAGACAGGACCGCGCAGTCAACCGGGGTCAGTGTCATTCCACGGAATGACAGTGTTTCCACAGATCCCAGTGCGGCCTGAGCCAGTCCACGATTCTGAGACTCAAACAGGTAGTGCAATGTGTTCAGGAGTTTCCTTCTACCAGTGTCACCCGTGTTTCCACTCTGGCGTTTAACCTCCTCCTTCACCCAGTCAATCACCCGGCAGGTTGTTTGATGAGGAAATGGACCCAGAAACTCCTCCAGGCCCCGAGCTGTCATTGGGTTGGAGAGACCAGCAACAAAACGGAGAAATACCTCAAATCGCCCATCTTTTGTCTTGTGGGCTTCAGTGAGGAATTTCAGGATATCCTCGGGATGTACAGTCAGGAATTGTGCGACTGCAGCTACAAACTCTTGGATGGTGAGGTGTGGGAATGTGTACACCACGCTCTGGGCAGAATCCTCTCTCTCCAAAAGCTCCATCAGGAACCCGGACAGGAACTGGGAAGGCTGCAGATTGAACTTGATCAAATCTCCGTCTGTAAACACAATCTTCTTCTCGGACACTCCTCTG
The DNA here is from genome assembly GCF_048418815.1 of Hemitrygon akajei. NCBI lineage: Eukaryota > Metazoa > Chordata > Chondrichthyes > Myliobatiformes > Dasyatidae > Hemitrygon > Hemitrygon akajei. The sequence continues at coordinate 1,913,832 of NW_027331919.1, read as the reverse complement.
TAGGCCATCTGACCCACCCTGAGTAACACATCACGGGGTCTCTCAATCTCACGGCCGTGGTTCTTCAGGATATTGTAAATATAGTAGGAGTACAGTTGAGTGATGGTCTTGGGAACTCGCTGCGGGTCCCTGACTCTTTGTGTGAAGAAGGGGCCCAGTGTCAGAGCGAGGATCCAGCAGTAGGAGGGGTTGTAGCTCATAGTGTACAGGATCTCGTTCTCCTGCACGTGTTTGAAAACAGCTGCTGCCACCGTCTGATCTTCAAAATGCCTGATGAAATATTCCTTCCGTTCCTCACCAACAAATCCCAGGATTTCAGCCCAGACACCGATCTTCGCTTTTTCCAAGAAATGTAACACAGTGGGGCGGGTGGTCACCAGCACTGAACACCCTGGGAGCAGCTTGCCCTGGATTAAACTGTACACTATGTCAGACACTTCACACCACCACTCGGGATCTGGGCACTGGTGCTTGGGTTCTGTATCTCTCCGACTGTCAGCAAAATCGATTCTGTGCTTGAATTCATCCAAACCATCGAATATAAACAGCAATCCCTCTGTGTTCTTCCAGATCTCTCTCAGGATATTCCCAAAGTAAGGATACTGATCCAGAATCAGTTCCCTCAGGTTTATTCTGCAGTTAATAGAGTTTAAATCCCGGAATTTGAAACTGAAGACAAACTGGAACTGTTGGAATATTTTCCCCGCGGCCCAGTCATAAACAATCTTTTGTACCATTGTTGTTTTCCCGATTCCTGGCACTCCGGCTACTGCTGCAGAACTCCCAGATTTGGATTTACTCCGGGAAAAACTGCTGTGGAATAACTGAGCAGTCTGTATTTTTTCTAACGCTCCACGGAGATGTTTCTCTCTATAATCCTCGTGGTCTCTGCCTCTTGCCAGCAGCTCGTGTTCCACCAGTCTCCGATCTCGAAGAGTAGAAATGACCGTGAGCTTTGTGTATCGATCAATCAGCTGGAAAACCTTCACCTTCTCCCTCATCAGGATCGTGTTCACTCTCAGTGTTTCAGTTTGTGCCCGCAGAGTCTCCTTGTGTTTCTGTTGAACATCTTCATGGGAACAAAAACATATTCAAAATGTTAACTAGCTCAACTGACAAAGAACTTTATAACTGCATTCCAATATTCAGTGTTTGAGATTACATGAATTAATTCAATGCTTCCATGGATATTAGGACAGAAAGTAAAATTCTGTTCACAGACACAGGAACTAACAGCGATGATTGTCTCAGAAAAATGTCCAATCCTCATATTCTAACACTAATTACTGATGAAGGTGAACATTCCCCGATATCCTGTTGCAATCCTGACTGCACTCCCGTTACAATATTCCACTATATTTAAAGCATTGTTTGCATCATTAACAGACGATGTTATTGCTGACCTGGTGTGGAAATATGGAGAGCAGGACACTGTGCATTTTGGCAAAGCTACACACTGGGGAGTCACAGGTGTCCACTGCAAACACAAATGGTGTCAAAACAGGAACAGAACATGCGGGAAATGGAGGTTTCTTTACTCAGAGATGTTCCTGATTCGGAAGAGCGTCAGCATTTAGAGAAGGCAGGATAATGGGGTTGAGAGCAATTGCGGAGCAAATTCACTGAGCTGAATGGCTTAATTATCTTCCTAAGTCTTCAGGTTTTAGGAAGCATCTAGAGTATTGTGTTCACTTCTGATTGTCCAGCACTGGGGATGATTGGAGAGGGTGCAGAACAGGTTCACCAGGATGTTGCTTGGATTCGGTGCCATGTGAGGCAAGTAGAGCTTTGAGAAACTTGGATTGTTTATTCTGGAGTTAGAATAGAGATCTGCCTGATGTTTATAAGATTGAGAGATAAGATTTGGGGTAGAGTGCCTGTATTTTGCTTTCAACTTGGGATTGATGACTCATACCAGAGGGCATTTGGTTAAAGTGAAATGGGGTAAATTTAGAGTACATGTGGGCAGATTTTTCACAGCCTGGGTCGTGTTGGAGGCAACTATGTTATAGGTTCTTCAAGAGATACGTGAATGTGCAGGAAATGCGAGGGTATGGTCAATAGCATAAGAGAGGATAACAAAGTGTTTTTTTTTGTTCTTTCCCAGATATATAAAGAGTAAAAAAAGTAGAGGGTTGATATCGAACCTCTGGAAAATGATGTTGTAGATTTAGTAACGGGTGAAAAGGAAATGTCAGACATACTCTGTGGAAGTCACTAGCAGAATTCCAAATTGTAAAGAGCATCAGCGGACAGAATTGAGTGCAGCTGCTATTACGAAGGAGAAGGTGCTTCGGAATCTGAAAGGTCTGAAGAGAGAAAGGTCACCTGGACTGGGTCATACAGTGTGTCAGGAGCCTGTCTGGGGTGTGTGGGGATTCCCAGAGCGTTAGGACCCGGAGTGGAGGGTTCAGAGACACAAGGGCTGGATTAATACATTAACAGCTGGAACAGCTGGAAAAATACACTTTACAATGTTCAGGCTGCAACGAGAGATGATCTGAATTGTAACCTGAAACCAGAGATCGGCGAATGATTGATGGTGGATTTTCGTTCCCAGATTCTGCCAAGTCACAGTCTAACATTTGAGATGTGGTTTGAACGGAGCATTTCATCACTCACCTATCAGTTCAGTGGGTAACTCAGACAACCCTTGTGCGATGTTTATGTATTCCTCTGGGTCAGGACCTGTTTAAATCAACAAAAGAGTTCATGAAAACAGAACTAAAATAATTACAACTATTTAATGTGCCTTTGTGTTCAGTGCGTGTTTTTAACATACCGAGCTCCTGTATTTCCCTCAGTATCCTGTCCAACTTCGGTAACTCAGTCCTCCACATCACAAGGGATTCCCACATCGCCCTCCGGGCCCGGGAGCCTTTGCCATTCACCAAACTGAGGAAGAGTCTGGAGCTCTCTGTCCGGTTTCCCTTCTCTGTCAGTTCAGTGACTTTCTATAAAAGCAAACAATTAATTTATTGTGGAGTAGATGGACAGACATGGCGAATCTCACAGATTAATATTCATCCTGGATTAATGAGCTGAGGTGAATTTGACCGACGGTCCTGATAAGATGCAAAATTAATTTTAGACTGAATGCCTGTTCAACAGTCCAGATATGCAGCCCTTGCACTTATGTCATACAACGATATGACGATTACAGCACAGTAACACAGTCCGTGCCGAGCGATAACTCTCACCTAGTCCCACCTACCTGCACTCAGCCCATAACCCTCCATTCCCTTCCTGTCCATATACATATCCATTTTTAAATGACAATATTGAACCTGCCTTTGCCACTTCTACTGTAAGCTCATTCCACACAGTTACCACTCTCTGAGTAAAGAAGTTCCCCCTCGTGTTACCCCTAAACTTTTGCCCCCAACTCTCAACTCATGTCCTCTTGTTTGAATCTCGCCTACTCCCAATGGAAAAAAGCCTATCCACGTCAACTCTATCTGTCCCCTCATAATTTTAAATGCCTCTATCAAGCTCCCCCCTCCCCTCAAACTTCAACGCTCTAAAGAATAAAGACTTAACTTGTTCAACCTTTCTCTGTACTTCGGTGCTGAGACCCAGGTAACATTCTAGTAAATCTCCTCTGTACTCTCTATATTTTGTTGACATCTTTATGAATAATTCAGTGGCCAGAACTGTACACAATACTCCAAATTTGGCCTTACAAATGCCTTGTACAATTTATCTTTACTTCCCAACTCCTGCACTCAATGCTGATTTAAAAAGGCCAGCATACCAAAAGCTTTCTTCACCACCCTATCCACATGAGATTCCACCTTCAGGGAACTATGCACCATTATTACTAGTTCACTGTGTTATACTGCACTCTTCAATGCCCTACCATTTACCATGTATGTCCTATTTTGATTAGTCCTACAAAAATAAAGCACCTCAAACTTATCAGCATTAAACTCAATCTGCAAACTTTCAGCCCACTCTTCTAACTGTCCTAAATCTCTCTGTAAGATTTGAAAACTACTTCATTTTCCACAACGCCACCTATCTTAGTATCATCTGTATACTTAGTAATCCAATGTACCACCCCATCATCCAGATCATTAATGTATATGACAAACAACATTGGACCCAGTACAGATCCCTGAGGCACACCACTAGTCAACGGCCTCCAACCTGACAAACAGTTATCCACCACTACTCTCTGGCATCTCCCATCCAGCCACTGTTGAATCCATTTATTACTTCAATATTAATACCTAACGATTGAACCTTCCTAACTAACCTTCCGTGCGGAAGCTTGTCAAAGGTCTGACTGAGGTTCGGTACACGGATAAATACAGCAGGTGTGAGAGGAGAAGGTGACTCTGAACCTACAGTTCCCAGTGCTCCCCACCTGAACAGCTGAAACAGATCTACTGAAGACAAAGGTCTGACTGAGGTCCGGTACACTGATAAATACAGCAGGTGTGAGAGGAGAAGGTGACTCTGAACCCGCAGTTCCCAGTGCTCCCCACCTGAACAGCTGAAACAGATCTACTGAAGACAAAGGTCTGACTGAGGTCCGGTACACTGATAAATACAGCAGGTGTGAGAGGAGAAGGTGACTCTGAACCTACAGTTCCCAGTGCTCCCCACCTGATCAGCTGAAACAGATCTACTGAAGACAAAGGTCTGACTGAGGTCCGGTACACTGATAAATACAGCAGGTGTGAGAGGAGAAGGTGACTCTGAGCCTACAGTTCCCAGTGCTCCCCACCTGAACAGCTGAAACAGATCTACTGAAGACAAAGGTCTGACTGAGGTCCGGTACACTGATAAATACAGCAGGTGTGAGAGGAGAAGGTGACTCTGAACCTGCAGTTCCCAGTGCTCCCCACCTGAACAGCTGAAACAGATCTACTGAAGACAAAGGTCTGACTGAGGTCCGGTACACGGATAAATACAGCAGGTGTGAGAGGAAAAGGTGACTCTGAACCTGCAGTTCCCAGTGCTCCCCACCTGAACAGCCGAAACAGATCTACTGAAGACAGAGGTGTGACTGAGGTCCGGTACACTGATAAATACAGCAGGTGTGAGAGGAGAAAGTGACTCTGAACCTGCAGTTCCCAGTGCTCCCCACCTGAACAGCTGAAACAGATCTACTGAAGACAAAGGTCTGACTGAGGTCCGGTACACTGATAAATACAGCAGGTGTGAGAGGAGAAGGTGACTCTGAACCTGCAGTTCCCAGTGCTCCCCACCTGAACAGCTGAAACAGATCTACTGAAGACAAAGGTCTGACTGAGGTCCGATACACTGATAGATACAGCAGGTGTGAGAGGAGAAGGTGACTCTGAACCTGCAGTTCCCAGTGCTCCCCACCTGAACAGCCGAAACAGATCTACTGAAGACAAAGGTCTGACTGAGTTCCGGTACACTGATAAATACAGCAGGTGTGAGAGGAGAAGGTGACTCTGAACCTGCAGTTCCCAGTGCTCCCCACCTGAACAGCCGAAACAGATCTACTGAAGACAAAGGTCTGACTGAGTTCCGGTACACTGATAAATACAGCAGGTGTGAGAGGAGAAGGTGACTCTGAACCTGCAGTTCCCAGTGCTCCCCACCTGAACAGCTGAAACAGATCTACTGAAGACAAAGGTCTGACTGAGGTCCGGTACACTGATAAATACAGCAGGTGTGAGAGGAGAAGGTGACTCTGAACCTACAGTTCCCAGTGCTCCCCACCTGAACAGCCGAAACAGATCTACTGAAGACAAAGGTCTGACTGAGGTCCGGTACACTGATAAATACAGCAGGTGTGAGAGGAGAAGGTGACTCTGAACCTACAGTTCCCAGTGCTCCCCACCTGAACAGCTGAAACAGATCTACTGAAGACAAAGGTCTGAATGAGGTCTGGTACACGGATAAATACAGCAGGTGTGAGAGGAGAAGGTGACTCTGAACCTACAGTTCCCAGTGCTCCCCACCTGAACAGCCGAAACAGATCTACTGAAGACAAGTCAGAGAGCAAAGTCTCCACTGCCATGTAGAACTCCTAGAACGTGCAGGAGATTAATATTGATCACTATTCCCTCTGATACCAGCAGTTCAGTGACAATACACTATATACACTCACCTCATGTTCTTCTCTACTGAAATGTCCCTCCTTTGTCAACATCCAAACGAGTCTTTCAACTTTTTCTTCAATTGCATGTTTGAGTCTGTCCCCGTAGAACTTTGTCAGTTGGTACAGTCGATACTCGCCCCCCTCTGCCAGGAGGTCGGAGATTGTAAACTCTGTCTCTGCGAATATAAAATGAGAATGTAGTCACAAACTCAAATCTCGCTTGTCTCCACTGCTTCACCCAGCCCTAACAAACCAGTCATGTCTTGAACCTCAATGTTTACCTGCTTTCAGCTGGAAACACGTATTTTGCCCTAATCTCCAACACTGGTCTTAAAAAACCGACCCATCAATGCGCTGTGCTAGACGTTCCCAGAAGGAACCCATTCACCAGAAACCTGTCTCTCCCACCGTCCCACCCACTCACCGATTTCAGTTTAAAATGGGCAATAAATGTTGGGGTTATCGCTTCCCAGAGATACTCTCTCTATCCTGGTGAATACATTTCCCAGAACTCATATCCTGGAAATACTCTCTTATCCGGAGAGCTGCATTTCCTCCGATACACATCCTGGAAATCCTCAGAGCAGGTAGGACATTTCCTGTAGTGCGGTAACCGGTGCCACACTACACCGCATGCACCACGCCCACACTTTCCCCTCTCTGACCAACCCTCCAACAAGGAATCACATTTACCCACTTCCCACCTCATTCTGCGAACACATCACCCTCATGCTTCACTCACCCACTCCCTGTTGGGCACTTGACAATTCCGTGTTTGATGAGTTTCCGAGCTGACAGGCAGTCGCCTCACTTGTGCCGGTTCCAGGGTCCTGCTCAGTGTCTCTGACGTCACTGTCTCTGGGCTGACAGGCAGTCGCCTCACTTGTAGCGGTTCCAGGGTCCTGATCGGTGCCTCTGACGTCACTGTCTCTGGGCTGAATTTGCTCCTCCTCCTCTGCGGCCGAACCGCATTCCATTGGGACATTGCTCTCAATCTGACCCTGCTTTGGAACCTTGCTTCCCGTGTCCCGATCATCTTCCCTCGATGAGTTGCCTGGTAAAAACCTCTTGAATACTTTCTGTACCGGATTTAATTTCCCACCTGCAGTAAATGATGAATTGCAGGTTTAGAGTGATTTATGCTCGAACAAGGATTCACAACGGGTGTCTGCAATGGGGCCGGGACTCCGGCTGACCGGATTTGGAGTGGGACTGTGCTGGTGAATGTGAACCACACCTCCTGCCAGGTGACCATCCCGGTAAGCCAGTGAGTGGACACATCCACTCCCAGTAAAAGAACTGGATAGACACAGTAATACTGATCACCGACTACGCATTAGCTGAACACACCAATAACCGGCGGTTATTAATAGAGAGACATTAGGAGATACCGGGAATTACCACTGGGATTATCTCCCATAAACATAAATCTCCCTGGATCACAAACTGTCCAGTCACCTGTGTCACTCACAGACAAGCCACTGGATTACTCGTGGTCCGATCCTCCAGATCAAACGTTCTCCGGTTGCTTTGTCACACACTGTCTTGTACCCCGGGTCAAAGACTGACCACTGCCTTGAGATGGACAACGTCCAGTCCCCTGGGTTACAGACTGAACATAACCTTGAAGCCCATGATGCCTGGTCCCCTGGGTCCCATCACGTCTCCTGGATAATAATTGTCATGTAGCAACTATACAAGTCATTGGCAAAGGGAGAATCTTGCGTGCAGTTCCAGTAGCTAAACAAAGTCTCGCTGAGAGAGCTTTGCATTTGCTAAGGATGCAGTTGCTAACAATCTACAGGATGGATGTGATTCAGCTGGAAAGAGTGTCGGGGAGATTCACAAGTACGTTACCTGATGGGGTTGTTTGTTATCTGGTTCGGCTGGGACAGTTTGCGCCGGAACACGGGAGCTTGAAGGGTAAACTTGCACACGTAAAACAGAATCAGAATCAGGTTTATTATCACCGGCATGTGACGTGAAATTTGTTAACTTAGCAGCAGCAGTTCAATGCAATAGGTAATCTAGCAGGGAAAAATCATAATGAATAAAATTTTAAAAAATTAATAAGTAAACCAATTACGTATATTGAATAGATTTTTTTAAAATGTGCAAAAACAGAAAGACTGTATATTTTGAACAAAGTAAGGTAGTGTCCAAAGATTCAATGTCCATTTAGGAATGGGATGGCAGAGAGGACGAATCTGTTCCTGAATCGCTGAGTGTGTGCATTCCGGCTTCTGTACCTCCTCCCTGATGGTAACAGTGAGAAAAGGGCATGCCCTGGGTGCTGAACGTCCTTAATAGTGGACGCTGCCTTTCTGAGACACCGCTCCCTGAATATTTACAACTTCCGGCAGCTTCTCTCGGTCCTGTGTAGTAGCCCCTCCATACCAGACAGTGACAGACCGATGCAGACCACAAATGAAGTGTCTCCTGATCCTCAGCCATTTCCAAGGCTGGCAATGTTCTCGGCTCGGCTACAGAAAACAGAGTTCGGAAAACTCCCCTCATCTACTTTGCGCAACGAGGGGGGAGTTGAGAGCTGCCCTGACAAAACCTGAAGTGTTGTATTATCGCACAATCTCTGAAATCCAGGAAATGCTCTTGTCACCTGTCTCTGAATTTTGTAAATGAAAGTTGAAGATGTCTTTCACCTCTAAACAGGCCCTGATGTGCAACAAACCCTGAACCTAGATAATGTTGTAGGGGTGGAACTGGACTCTCTGACGGTGGTGTCTGAAAAGAGGATGCGGTCCAAGTTGCATGCCATCTTGGAAAATGCTCCCCTCCACTCCATAATGTACTGGTCAGGCACAGGAGTACATTCAGCCAGAGACTCATTCCACCGAGATGCAACACTGAGCGTCATAGGAAGTCATTCCTGCCTGTGGCCATCAAACTTTACAACTCCTCCCTCGGAGTGTCAGACACCCTGAGCCAATAGGCTGGTCCTGGACTTATTTCCACTTGGCATGATTAAATTATTATTATTTATGATTTTATATTGCTATACTTCTACACTACCCGTGGTTGGTGCGGCTGTAACGAAATCCAATTTCCCTCGGGATCAATAATGTATGTCCGTCTGTCTGTAGACTTATACATAACAAACAACACCGCTGTCACATTCCTGTTCGTGTTTCACTCTCAACCTGCTGATTCGGGGTCTCCGGCTCCTTTCACTCAGGTGAAGCTTTGCCTGGTGAGTGGAGTCATTCGACCATTACTGGTGTCAGGTCTCTGCGCTGGAACTGTTGGACCGATCGATTACACAAAGGCACTTTACCAGTGGGATCAATGACACTGCTTGATGAAACTTTTCTCTGCCCTGTTAGTGCCTGAGTAAGCTTCTTCATCTGAACTATTGTGCACCAACAGGGCAGAAGTTTAGTTATAAAGATCCAGGTGAACATACCTGTAGCCATTCTGATTCTGACTGACGGTTGTTGATTGTCGTCGTCTTGTTTACACTCTGATCCCGGTGCTGGACAGCTCTACCTGCTGGTGATGACCTGTATTACACACAACAAGCAGACAGTGAGTCAGAGAGAGTTGGATTACTTTGCAAATGTGACAGTACAGCCATTCTCCGTATCAGAGCCGCAGTTCGCATCAACTCCCAAACCATATCTGTATGTCTGTCCAATGATATCTGGAACATACTTCCTATAGAGGCACAGAGCAACAGATCACAGATACTGACCCTTCAGCCCATCGAGACAATGCTGACCACAGTGTGCACTGAGATGGTCCTAATTTTCAGGCCTTTGGTACAGGGTCAAACAGGAGCATAACTTCATTGTAAAACCTAATTCTGCTTAATCACAGATTCGCAGGTTCTGACAATTTATTAGTAGAAAAGCACTTGATGACGACAGGGTAGGTAAATGTAAATTTTTGGCTGGCATTTGTTAGTTAGGACTGAGTGAAATGTGATGTTGGGACATTTGGCTTCAAGGGGGTTTGCTTTCAGCAGAGGCTCGCACGACGATATACTCTAGGGCAAGTATATCATTGCAGCTTGCAATAGACAGAGGAGTCAATGACATGTTGCTGTAGTTCATGGTGATTCCACATTTCTGCAATCACTGCAGCAGGAAACAAAAGCGGCGTCTTCTAACGGGAGGAAATTCTCCACGCATTTTGAGATAATTGTGACGTAACACAGACGAAGCAAGGAAAGGTCAGAGGTGATGTTGGAAATGGACAAGCAATGTGAGGGAATGTGTGTGGCTTCGCAGAGCTGATGCTGACATCTACAATGATTGCGACTGAGTCTGATAGAGGCATAAATGGTATTTCTAGCCTTATTCAGTCTGACTCCAGCTATTTTCTACCTTCCTTGGTACAGAAATGTAATGTCTAAAGAACTGGCGTTTGAGTAAATGAGACTCACCAAACTTTCTCCTGAGTGAGTCAATGGAAACTCTGATTCAGACTGAGGGTAAGTTGTTCTACTCAGAGAGGTGTGGATGCCTGGATTGCCCTGTCTGTTATGGAGGTGGAAGCAAATACAATGGGGGCTTTTAAGCGACGTTTAGATAAGCACATGGGTGTGAGGAAGATTGATAGGATATGGACATTGTGTTGGAGGGAGTCATTAGTTTATTTCGGGGGTGTTGATTTACTTTTCAGCTGGTTTGGCACACCATTGTGGCGGGAAGGCCTGTTCCTGCGATGTACTGTTCCATGTTCTGTTCTATCTTCAGCACCAGGAGTTTCTCTTTGACTCCCACTGCCAGATGGACAGGTGACAGTCAGGGGGAATGTCCAAATACGAATTGAATTCTGAAACTCCGGTCTATTTCTACCGGTGCAAACACAAAACAGCGTATTTAACCACAGCCTCTCCCTGTGAGGGATGGAATGGGGACTCGTCCTCTGCTTTGCTTCCAAAGGAACTTCACAACCAAACACCTGAGCACAGAACAGAAATACTCGCTCAGCATCTCATAAACCCGGACAGCTTGATCCCCTGACTCATTTTATCTGGATCAGATCAGGTGTGGTATCCCAGGTCCAAGCTCAGAGGGTCACAGCCCACACCGAGAGACTCTCACATCTTTCCCACACCTCACACTGGGAGTTCCCACAGCACACACCGAAAGACTCTCACATCTTTCCCACACCTCACACTGGGAGTTCCCACATTCCACACCGAGAGACTCTCACATCTTTCCCACACCTCACACTGGGAGTTCCCACATCTCACACCGAGAGACTCTCACATCTTTCCCACACCTCACACTGGGAGTTCCCACATCTCACATCGAGAGACTCTCACATCTTTCCCACACCTCACACAGGGAGTTCCAAATCCCACACCGAGAGACTCTCACATCTTTCCCACACCTCACACTGGGAGTTCCCACAGCCCACACCGAGAGACTCTCACATCTTTCCCACACCTCACACTGGGAGTTCCCACAGCCCACACCGAGAGACTCTCACATCTTTCCCACACCTCACACTGGGAGTTCCCACATCTCACACAGAGACTCTCACATCTTTCCCACACCTCACACTGGGAGTTCCCACATCCCACACCGAGAGACTCTCACATATTTCCCACACCTCACACTGGGAGTTCCCACATCCCACACCGAGAGACTCTCACATATTTCCCACACCTCACACTGGGAGTTCCCACATCTCACAATGAGAGATTCATTGTGGGTCCTGGTGCAGGAAACACAAAAAGTTAGTATGCAAGTGCAGCAGGTGGTCAAGAAGGCCAATGGAATGCTGGCTTTTATTGCTAGGGGGATGGAGTATAAGAACAGGGAGGTCTTACTGCAGTTGTACCGGGTATTGGTGAGACCACACCTGGAGTACCGCGTGTAGTTCTGGTGTCCATATTTAAGAAAGGACATACTGGCTCTCGAGACAGTGCAGAGAAGGTTCACTAGGTAAATTCCGGGGATGGGTGGGTTGATGTATGATGAGAGGTTGAGTAGATTGAGACTCTACTCGTTGGAGTTCCGAAGAGTGAGAGGCGATCTTATTGAAACATATAAGATTGTGAAGGGGCTTGATCGGGTGGATGCGGGGAGAATGTTCCCAATGACGGGTGAAACTAGGACTAGGGGGCATAATCTTAAAATAAGGGGATGCCGTTCCAGGACTGAGATGCGGAGAAATTTCTTCACTCAGAGGGTAGTGGGGCTGTGGAATTTACTGCCCCAGAGAGCTGTGGAAGCTACTACACTCAATAAATTCAAAATGGAGATCGACATTTTCCTGGATAAAAATGGCATTAGGGGATACGGTGAGCGAGCAGGTAAGAGGACAGGAGGCTAGGTTTAGATCAGCCATGTGATCTCCTGGACCAGTTTTCGATAGCCTGGATGGATCGGAGAGGAATTTTCCAGATTTTTTCTCCTCAATTGGCAACTTGTTTTTTTTTCCCCGGGCGATCACATGGGTTTGGGCGGGATGAATAATAAAATAAAATGGGCGGCATGGTGCCCTGTTGGTTGGCACTGTTGCCTTGTGGGATTCGGTGAAAACTAGAGTTAAGATTGGATCAGCCATGATCTTGTTGAATGGCGCAGCAGGCTTGAGGGGCCGATTGGCCTACTTCTGCTCCTATCTCTTATGTTCTTATGTTCTATCCCAAGTCAATTAGCAGCCCCTTTCCTCGTCGTGTAACAGGAACAAAATGTTTCAAATATAAAATTGAAAATATAGCACTCTGTACAGGAGATTTTCTCTGCACTCTTTCACGCTTATCGGTAACTTTCCTCCAAGTAGCTGACCAGAACTGCAGACAATTCTGCCTATTGTAGAATCACGGTGCCCTTTACAACTTTAGCATTAATATCCCAACCCCTCTTCATAATAGCCTGCCTTGTGAAGGTCAATCTGCCCAAAACTCACTTTATGACTCTGGTGCTACCTTAAAGGAATTGTGGATCTGTAACACCCACGCCAGGACAATCAGGCTCAAAACAGTTATTTTCCCCAAGTAGTAAGCCTGATCAACACCTCTACTCACCAACTCACCCTCCACACCCCACCCACTACCAATTTAATATTTCCTGACCGTTCCAGACACTCCTGTGCCTAACGTCACTTTATGGACAGACAATCAATGTCCATCTCCATATGTCCAGACACTCCTGTGCCTAACGTCACTTTATGGACAGACAATCAATGTCAGTCTCCATATGTCCAGACACTCCTGTGCCTAACGTCATTTTATGGACAGACAATCAATGTCAGTCCCCATATGTCCAGACACTCCTGTGCCTAACTTCACTTTATGGACAGACAATCAATGTCACTCTCCGTATGTCCAGACATTCCTGTGCCGAACGTCAACTTCTGAACATAGAATCAATGTCACAGACCAGACAATTGTACAATATTGCAAAGGAAGAATCGCTGAATCAAAAATGCAATGAAGTAGAAGGCTATATTAACAACAGTAAAGATATGCACAAAAAAGGAAATTACTGGGATTAAGGAAACCTCTTCTGCAGGATGCATAACAGATCAATAAAGTATGTGAGAGCTAAAGTATATAGAGCAGCTTTTTCTGAAGATAATAGAGGGGAATCCCCAGATATTAAACACCCTAATTCTGGCCCACCGATTGCCAAAGAAGAAATAACTAAAGCAATGAAAAGCATGAATCATGGTAAGGCCACTGGACCTGATGAAATATCAATGGAACTGATACAAGCCCAAGAAGATCTGGGCACAGACATTCTTTCTGAAGTGTTTAATGGCGTATATGAGTCTGGTGTATTCCCTGACGATCTCTTGAAATCAGTGTTTATAACTCTGCCCAAAATTCCTGGAACTATTGACTCTGAAAATTATAGAAGAATCAGTCTTGTGAATCACATAATAAGGATTTTGTTGAGAATTGTTCTGAGTCGAATCAAAAACAAGTTAAGGCCAGACATTTCTAAACTGCAATAAGGGTCTATTTAGGATAGAGGAGCTAGGAACGCAATTGTCATACTACGAATACTTTCAGAAAGGGCAATTGAATATCAAAATGATGTCTTTTTTATGATTTATTGAGTTCACTAAAACATTCGACAAAATCAGCGTGAAAAATTATTTCAAATTCTCACTAAACTAAACATTGATGGAAGGGACCAATAATCTCTTCAAAATGTATATTGGAATCAAATGGTGGAGGTAAAAATTGATGATTTAATAAGCATTTGGACTAAAATTCAAACAGGAGTTAGAGATGCGTTGCCTCACTGAAATTATTTAATATCTATACTGAAATGATTTTCAAAGAAATAGAAGACCTAAATGGGATAAAAATTGGGGGTGTTAACATCAACAATATGAGATATGCAGATGATCCCACCCGAATAGCAAGTGCTGCCGAAGGCCTACAAATCCTCCGAGACAAAGTAGTACAAACAAGTGCAGATTTTAGTCTGACCATCAATTGTAAAAAAAAAAATCCAAATATATCTTAACATCAAAAGAGCAGAATTCTCCCAAGTGCCAATTGTCCATCGGTAACAAAAGAGATTGAACAAAAGACCGGCTGTAATTACCATGGTAGCTTTATATCACAAGATGCTGGAAGTAAAGTAAAAATAAAAAGAAGAATTGCCATTGCCAAAAACAACTTCCAAAAAATGAAATCTATTTTTCCCAACAGACACATTTCTGTGACAACAAGGCTTAGGCTACTAAAATGCCACATCTAGTCAATCTTGCTGTATGCTTCCCAAACATGGACGATAACACCAGAACTCCAAAGAAACTTACAAGCAGCAGAAATGTGGTTTCTCAGAAGAATTCTGAAAATATCATCTAGAGATGGGGTAACTAATGAGACAGTACTCCAACATGCCCAGACAAAAAGATCTTTAATGAGAATATTACATGAGAGGAAATTTAAATTCCTGGGCCATGTCATTAGAAAGGGAGAAATAGAATGTCTTACATTGGAAGGCTGTATGCCTGGGAAAGGTGACAGAGGAAGGCAAAGAAGAAAATATATGGACACTGTGAAAGAATTAACAGATCTAAGTGTGCGAGGTATCATCGACGCTGTGAGGGATCATTGGATGTGGAGAGTCATGATCGGCCAGGCATGTAAGGCGCAAGTCACATGCAGAAGAAGAATCAATGTCAGTCTCAGATGTCCAGACACTCCTGTGCTTAACCTCACTTTATGGACAGACAATCAATGTCAGTCTCATATGTCCAGACACTCCTGTGCTTAACCTTACTTTATGGACAGACAATCAATGTCAGTCTCATATGTCCAGACACTCCTGTGCTTAACCTCACTTTATGGACAGACAATCAATATTTTAAAACGATCATACTTTATTTATCGTGTTTTGTCTATTATTGTGGTCTCCATCATTTTTTTTTTCTGTCTTGCTTTGGATTCAGAGTAACAATTATTTCGTTCTCCTTCACACTTGTGTACTGGAGTGACATAAAACAATTTTGTATCTTGAACCCTGGGGAGAATACCACGACCATCCACATTATCTAATCTCCCACTTGATTCCATCAGCTCCGACAATGTCACCCTCATTCTCCTCTGGAATAAAGATCCAGCTCGGCCAAACGCTTCCTATGACTCGGCCCTCTAGTCCAAGCAACATCTTCAGCAATCTCTTCTGCACCCTCTCCAGTTTCAAATATATTTACGGCAGTAGGGTGAACACAACTGTACATAATACTCTGTGTAGCCAAGTAGATTCATACACAAATCAATGGCATGAATAGTGAATTACAGAGGTCTCAACGCCGACACACACACCCCACTCGTCACAGGCCTCCATTCGCTAAAACCATCTTCAATCATCTCCCTCTGCTTCTTGTTCTCGAGCCCGGAGTGAATCCTCCTCGCCAGCTCCCCGTGAATCCCACGTGACCGAACCTCCCCGATCAGCTGCCACGCGGGATTTTTTACAGACTTTACCAAAGTTCAGATAAACAACATCACTGCCCAACTTCACCCAACTCCCTAGTGAACTCTTAAATAATCTCCAAAATACCTGACAGATACGATGTCCTATTGGGCAGTGTAGAGGGTGATTTCCCCATGACTAATGCCCAACCGCCCGAGACTTCAGCTTCACTCCAGACTGAGAAAGTTCCGATCCCAGCTGTGGAATTACCAACCTGGACTGAAGCCCGCATACTGCCAGTTCCATATCCTCAGAGTCACCAGCCCAATATCATCACCCATACACAGACGCTTTGGTGCGGGCGATTTGCCGTGGTGTTCCTGCCATGTCCGATTCACAAACTAGGGTGGAACTGGAACCTAATGACCCTCTGCCGGGGCCGGGGCTCAGACTGGTTCCCCGGTCTGTGTAGAGGATGCGGATACACTTCAGCCTGACCCCAGCAGCAAAACCGAGCACATTTGATCAATCTTGCCCAGCACAGCTGGCTGCCATTTTTTCCCGCAGTGTAGCAGGAACAAAATGTAAAATTACAAAGTAGAAAACGCTGGGAACTCAGTACATCAAACTACATCTCTGAAAGGTGAAATGGTGGAAGACTGTCCGAGATCTGCTGAGCGTCTCCAGTATTTTTCTCCTCCTCACTTTAAATTTCCTGCAACTGTAGTATTTCCTCCCTCTTCATTTTAATGCACAGATAGTAACTGATTGCCACCCGTGACTGTCAATGCCACCCCACCCCAACCAATGTGTCAGTTCTCAGTTCATTCTGACCCTGGTGTAACACAGCCCATACAGTCAATGCTCACAGCATCTTTTCCCCCCACTATCGCTCTGTGCATTTGCCCCTGAGGCCACTGTCTCTGCGCTGAGAGGCCGTGACCACAGAACCAAAGAAACACTCGCTGCAGCTCTGACAGGCTGATGGAAATAGAGGAAGTGGCTCACTGAAAATAACCGAAAAAGGAAATAACAAACTCATCATGTGCTACAAGTGTCGTTTTGACAAAGACGAACACTGCAGCCATTTTGTAACGCTGAAACTAAAATTGAAATGGCCGCTTTTACCCCGCCGTGTGCGGTATTCAAATAAACCTCTGTCTGAACGGGGGAAACATGCGTCTACTCATACACGTGGAGCAGTGTCCCGATGGTGAGATCACTCTGTTTAACCCTCGCTGTCTGCAAGCACACAACGGGCCGAACGGCCGCTTCTGGTGTGATGGAAGCGTGTAAAACAATTACCGACCCCAGGCGTCGATCCAGGTGAAGTCTGGATCCGCTACCGGGCCGGGTGATGGAGGTAAAGTTCCCCAGGTACATCTTAATGCGTGTGTTTAATCTCGGCATCACCACCTCATCCCGCTCCTGGGAGCAGAACACCAGGGGCTGAGCGGCGGCTCATCTCAGGCGGTCCGGCGTGAAGGTCCCATAGCCCGGACCGACCACGACAGGTTGGATCCAGGAAGCGGGACGAGGCCGCCAGTTCGAGGAAGTTAACGGGACTCTCTGCCCGACATCAGGTACCCTCAACCACCCCCCTCCCTCGAATCGGCTTCAGTACTCACCGATGGGAAATTGTCGGTCGCGTTCACCCCTAATGACCGGCCTCAATGCTCACCGATGAGAACTTGATTAATTTGTCCCGCAAAGAGCGATCGGTCCACCAGCTCCCCGCCGACGACCCGCTTCAACAGAGGACGGAAAGAAAAGCACCGCCCATCCGGAGACTGTGAGAGCGGGGCGGGGCCTCGGAAGCGAAAACCTCAGATGCTGCGGATCTGTGTTTGAAATGGGAGCCAGACGCTGGATCACGTGACGGGTGGAGGGACTCCCGCCTGAACCGGGACCCTGCTCCTCGACCCTCACACACTGCCCGACCTACCTGCCGCATTTTAAACCTTATTCCATACTTACACCAGCTACATTTTTAATTTTCCCCTCTGTATCTTTCCCGTCCCCATCGCTCCGCCTCCCGGTTCCTGGAGCTTTGCGGGTTCGATTCCATCCCGGTCCGATACACAATGCCCACCCGAACAGGAATTCCGCGGGTTTCATTGAAATCACTTGTATGTTTATAAACAATAATTTCTATTCACAATCCTCCGGAGCCTCACTGAACAGGAACCCTGTAACATCAAGTGAGAAACAGCAGTAGGAGGCTATTCTGCCCCTCCAACCATCAACAAGATGGCGGCTGCTCTCCCATCTCAGCCCACATGTTTCTCCCCGATCCTCATTTCCTCGATCCCTTCGGTCTCCATACATCTG
This sequence comes from Hemitrygon akajei, assembly GCF_048418815.1. NCBI lineage: Eukaryota > Metazoa > Chordata > Chondrichthyes > Myliobatiformes > Dasyatidae > Hemitrygon > Hemitrygon akajei. The sequence goes on along the minus strand of NW_027331919.1, from coordinate 1,895,562 downwards.
CCGGCCTCTGATTTATGTGAAGATGATCACTGAGACTTCATCGTCCTCCAGGAATCAGTCTGGCGAATCTCTAAAGCAAACACTGTCCAACTTCTTATAATCCTCCATAGAATTAAATTCTATTTCTGCAGCCCTGTGTTAACCCACAACTCACCTTCCACCCATGTCACTATTTCCACCTTGCCACCTCCCCCCTCACCTGGATCCACCTCTCTCTCCCCAGCTCTTGCCCCATCCCTACCCCTCACCGCTTTTCTCTGAATATTTCCTGTCCACTCTCAGTCCAGAGGGAGGGTCTCGGCCCGAAATGTTGACGGTCCATTTCCTTCCACAGCCGCTGCCCGACCCACTGTGTTCCTCCGGCAGTATATTCTTTGGTCAGTATAACCCGTGTTAGTATGGGGAGCGGGATTTTACACCAAATACTCTCAGATGCTGGGGTCAAAGGAACACGTACAACACGCTGGAGGAACTCAGCAGGTCGGGCAGCTTCCGTGGACACGAACTGTCAACGTTTCAGACCGAGACCCTTCGGCAGGACTGAGAGGGAGGGGGCAGGGACACTACAGTCTGTGGTGGGAAAGCTGTTGGAAAAGATTCTTAGAGATAGGATCTATGGGTATTTAGAGAATCATGGTCTGACCAGGTATAATCAGCATGGCTTTGTGAAGGGCAGATCGTGCCTACCAAGCCCGATAGGGTTATTTGAGGAGGTGAGCAGGCATATAGATGAGGGTCGTGCACTGGATGTGATCTACATGGATTTTAGTAAGGCATTTGACAAGGTTCCACACGGTAGGCTTATTCAGAAAGTCAGAAGGCATGGGATCCAGGGAAGTTTGGCCAGGTGGATTCAGAATTGGCTTGCCTGCAGAAGGCAGAGGGTTGTGGTGGAGGGAGTACATTCAGATTGGAGGCTTGTGACTAGTGGTGTCCCACAAGGATCGGTTCTGGGACCCCTACTTTTTGTGATTTTTATTAACGACCTGGATGAGGGGGTAGAAGGGTGGGTTGGCAAGTTTGCAGTCGACACAAAGGTTGGTGGTGTTGTAGATAGTGTACAGGGTTGTCAACGATTGGGGACAGACAATGACAGGATGCAGAAGTGGGCTGAGAAGTGGCAGATGGAGTTGAACCCGGAGAAGTGTGAGGTGGTACACTTTGGAAGGACAAACTCCAAGGCAGAGTACAAAGTAAATGGCAGGATACTTGGTAGTGTGGAGGAGCAGAGGGATCTGGGGGTACATGTCCACAGACCCTTGAAAGTTGCCTCACAGGTAGATAGGGTAGTTAAGAATGCTTATGGGGTGTTAGCTTTCATAAGTCGAGGGATAGAGTTTAAGAGACGCGATGTAATGATGCATCTCTATAAAACTCTAGTTAGGCCACATTTGGAGTACTGTACCCAGTTCTGGCCGCCTCACTATAGGAAGGATGTGGAAGCGTTGGAAAGGGTACAGAGGGGATTTACCAGGATGCTGCTTGGTTTAGAGAGTATAGATTATGATCAGAGATTAAGGGAGTTAGGGCTTTACTCTGGAGAGAAGGATGAGAAGAGACATGATAGAGGTATACAAGATATTAAGAGTGGACAGCCAGCGCCTCTTCTCCAGGGCACCACTGCTCAGTACAAGAGGACATGGTTTTAAGGTAAGGGGAGCGAAGTTCAAGGAGGATATTAGAGGAAGGTTTTTCACTCAGAGAGTGGTTGTTGCGTGGAATGCACTGTCTGTCAGTGGTGGAGGCAGATACACTAGTCAAGTTTAAGAGACTGTTAGACAGGTATATGGAGGAATTTAATGTGGGAGGTTATATCACAGGCAGGGTTTGAGGGTCGGAACAACATTGTGGGCCGAAGGGCCTGTAATGTGCTGTACTATTCTATGTTCTATAAAGTAGGAGGAAGGGTGGGAAGGAGAAGGATTTTCGGTGCCAGGTGAAAACCCGGTAAGGGGAAAGATCAAGGGGTGGGGGAGGGGAAGCAGAGTGGGGTCAGGCAGGAAAGGTAGAGAAGGAGTGTAAGGGGAAAGCACTATGTGTAGTTGAAGAAGGCAGAATCATGAGAGAGATGATATTTGTGGCAAATATGATTATGTGATATGTATGTACAATATCTGAAGTATATCTCATGGAAATGTTTGTTTGATGATGAACCAATAAAAAAAAAATTACAAAAAAAGTAAATTTACTGATGACACAAAGGCTGGGGGTGTTGTGGATAGTGTGGAGGGCTGTCGAGGTTACAGCGGGACATTGATAGGATGGAAAACTGGGCTGAGAAGAGGCAGAGGGCGTTCAACCCAGATAATTGTGAGGTGGTTCATTTTGGTAGGTCAAATATGAAGACAGAACATAATAATGGTAAGACTCTTGGCAGTGTGGAGGATCAGAGGGATCTTGGGGTCCGAGTCCATAGGACACTCAAAGCAGCTGCGCAGGTTGACTCTGTGGTTAAGAAGGCGTACGGTGTATTGGCCTTCATCAACCATGGGATGAGTTCAAGAGTCAAGAGGTAAAGTTACAGCTATTTAGGATCCTGGTCAGACCCAACTTGGAGTCCTGGATTCAGTTCTGATCCCCTCAGTACTGAAAGGATGTGGAAACTATACAAAGTTTGCAGAAGAGATTCATAAGGATTTTTCAGGATTGGGGAGCAAGCCTTATGAGAATAGGTTGAGTGAACTTGGCGTTTTCGCCTTCGACAGATGTAGGATGAGATTCCCACTAAACTAAACATTGACGGAACGGACCAATAATCTCTTCAAAATGTATATTGGAATCAAATGGTGGAGGTAAAAATTGATGATTTAATAAGCATTTGGACTAAAATTCAAACAGGAGTTAGACAGAGATGTGTTGCCTCACTGAAATTATTTAATATCTATACTGAAATTATTTTCAAAGAAATAGAAGACCTAAATGGGATAGAAATTGGAGGTGTTAACATCAACAATATGAGATATGCAGATGATACCACCCGAATAGCAAGTGCTGCAGAAGGCCTACAAATCCTCCGAGACAAAGTAGCACAAACAAGTGCAGATTTTGGTCTGACCATCAATTGTAAAAAAAAAATCCAAATATATCATAACATCAAAAGAGCAGAATTCTCCCAAGTGCCAATTGTCCATCGGTAACAAAAGAGATTGAACAAAAGACCAGCTGTAATTACCAGGGTAGCTTTATATCACAAGATGCTGGAAGTAAAGTAGAAATAAAAAGAAGAATTGCCATTGCCAAAAACAACTTCCAAAAAATGAAATCTATTTTTCCCAACAGACACATTTCTGTGACAACAAGGCTTAGGCTACTAAAATGCTACATCTGGTCAATCTTGCTGTATGCTTCCGAAACATGGACAATAACATCAGAACTCCAAAGAAACTTAGAAGCAGTAGAAATGTGGTTTCTCAGAAGAATTCTGAAAATATCATCTAGAGATGGGGTAACTAATGAGACAGTACTCCAACATGCCCAGACAAAAAGATCTTTAATGAGAATATTACATGAGAGGAAACTTAAATTCCCGGGCCACGTCATTAGAAAGGGAGAAATAGAATGTCTTACATTGCAAGGCCGTATGGCTGGGAAACGTGACAGAGGAAGGCAAAGAAGAAAATATATGGACACTGTGAAAGAATTAACAGATCTAAGTGTGCGAGGTATCATCGACGCTGTGAGGGAACATTGGATGTGGAGAGTCATGATCGGCCAGGCATGTAAGGCGCAAGTCACATGCAGAAGAAGAATCAATGTCAGTCTTAGATGTCCAGACACTCCTGTGCTTAACCTCACTGTATGGACAGAGAATCAATGTCAGTCTCATATGTCCAGACACTCCTGTGCTTAACCTCACTTTATGGACAGACAATCAATGTCAGTCTCCATATGTCCAGACACTCCTGTGCATAACCTCACTTTATGGACAGACAATCAATGTCAGTCTCATATGTCCAGACACTCCTGTGCTTAACCTCACTTTATGGACAGACAATCAATGTCAGGCTCAGATGTCCAGACACTCCTGTGCTTAACCTCACTTTATGGACAGACAATCAATGTCAGTCTCCATATGTCCAGACACTCCTGTGCTTAACCTCACTTTATGGACAGGCAATCAATGTCAGTCTCCATATGTCCAGACACTCCTGTGCTTAACCTCACTTTATGGACAGACAATCAATGTCAGTCTCATATGTCCAGACACTCCTGTGCTTAACCTCACTTTATGGACAGACAATCAATGTCAGTCTCATATGTCCAGACACTCCTGTGCATAACCTCACTTTATGGACAGACAATCAATGTCAGTCTCCATATGTCCAGACACTCCTGTGCTTAACCTCACTTTATGGACAGACAATCAATGTCAGTCTCATATGTCCAGACACTCCTGTGCATAACCTCACTTTATGGACAGACAATCAATGTCAGTCTCCATATGTCCAGACACTCCTGTGCTTAACCTCACTTTATGGACAGACAATCAATGTCAGTCTCATATGTCCAGACACTCCTGTGCTTAACCTCACGTTATGGACAGACAATCAATGTCAGTCTCATATGTCCAGACACTCCTGTGCTTAACCTCACCTTATGGACAGACAATCAATAGATTTAAACGATCATACTTTATGTATCGTGTTTTGTCTATTATTGTGGTCTCCATCGTTTTTTTTTCTGTATTGCTTTGGATCCAGAGTAACAATTATTTCGTTCTCCTTCACACTTGTGTACTGGAGTGACATAAAACAATTTTGGATCTTGATCCCTGGGGAGAATACCACGACCATCCACATTATCTAAACTCCCTGTTGATTCCATCAGCTCCTACAATGTCACCCTCATTCTCCTCTGGAATAAAGGTCCAGCTCGGCCAAACGCATCCTATGACTTGGCGGCCCAATAGTCCAGGCAACATTTTCAGCAATCTCTTCCGCACCCTCTCCAGCTTGCAAATATATTTACTACAGTAGGGTGAACACAACTGTACATAATACTCTCTGTAGCCATGTTGATTCATACACAAATCAATGGCATGAATAGTGAATTACAGAGGTCTCAACACTGACACACACACCCCACTCGTCACATGCCTCCATTCGCTAAAACCATCTTCAATCATCTCCCTCTGCTTCTTGTTCTCGAGCCCGGAGTGAATCCTCCTCGCCAGCTCCCCGTGAATCACACGTGACCGAACCTCCCCGATCAGCTGCCACGCGGGATTTTGTTACGGACTTTACCAAAGTTCAGATAAACAACATCACTGCCCAACTTCACCCAACTCCCGAGTGAACTCTTAAATAATATCCAAAATACTTGACAGATATGATGTCCTACTGGGCAGTGTAGAGGGTGATTTCCCCATGACTAATGCCCAAACGCCCGAGACCAGCTTCACTCCAGACTGAGAAAGTTCCGATCTGTGGAATTACCAACCTGGACTGAAGCCCGCATACTGCCAGTTCCATATCCTCAGTCACCAGCCCAATATTATCACCCATACACAGACGCTTTGGTGCCGGCGATTTGCCGTGGTGTTCCTGCCATGTCCGATTCACAGCCTTGGGTGGAACTGGATCCTAATGACCCTCTGCCTGGGCCGGGGCTCAGACCGATTCCCCGGTCTGTGTAGAGGATGCGGATACACTTCAGCCTGTCCCCAGCAGCTATAACCGAGCACATTTGATCACAATTTTCCTGCTGTGTGGGATCTTGCCCAGCACAGCTGGCTGCCATGTTTCCCGCAGTGTAGCAGAAACAAAATGTAAAATTACAAAGTAGAAAATGCTGGGAACTCAGTACATCAGACAACATCTCTGAAAGGTGAAATGGTGGAAGACTCAGTTCCAGAACTAAGACTGTCCGTGATCTGCTGAGCGTCTCCAGTATTTTTCTCCTCCTCACTTTAAATTTCCTGCAACTGTAGTATTTCCTCCCTCTTCATTTTAATGCACAGATAGTAACCGATTGCCACCCGTGACTGTCAATGCCACCCCACCCCAACCAATGTGTCAGTTCTCAGTTCATTCTGACCCTGGTGTAACTCAGCCCATACAGTCAATGCTCACAGCATCCTTTCCCCCCACTATCGCTCTGTGCATTTGCCCCTGAGGCCGCTGTCTCTGCGCTGAGAGGCCGTGACCACAGAACCAGTGAAATACTCGCTGCAGCTCTGACAAGCTGTTACCATGGAAACAGAGGAAGTGGCTCACTGAAAATAACCGAAAAAGGAAACAAACTCATCATGTGACACAACTGTCGTTTTGACAAAGACGAACACTGCAGCCATTTTGTAACGGTGAAACTAAAATTGAAATGGCCGCTTTTACCCCGCCGCGTGTTGTGTTCAAATAAACCTCTGTCTGAACGGGGGAAAGATGCATCTACTCATACACGTGGAGCAGTGTCCCGAGGGTGAGAGCACTCTGTTTAACCCTCGCTGTCTGCAAGCACACAATGGGCCGAACGGCCGCTTCCGGTGAGATGTAAGCATGTAAAACAATTACCGACCCCAGGCGTCGATCCAGGTGAAGTCTGGATCCGCTACCGGGCCGGGTGATGGAGGTAAAGCTCCCCAGGTACATCTTAATGCCTGTGTTTAATCTCGGCATCACCAACTCATCCCGCTCCTGGGAGCAGAACACCAGGGGCTGAGCGGCGGCTCATCTCAGGCGGTTCGGCGTGAAGGTCCCATAACCCGGACCGACCACGACAGGTTGGATCCAGGAAGCGGGACGAGGCCGCCAGTTGGAGGAAGTTAACGGGACTCTCTGCCCGACATCAGGTACCCTAAACCACACCCCTCACCCGAATCGGCTTCAGTACTCACCGTTGGGAAATTGTTGGTCACGTTCACCCATAATGACTGGCCTCAATGCTCACTGCTGAGAACTTGATTAATTTGTCCCGCAGACAGCGATCGGTCCTCCTACTCCCCGCCGACGACCCGCTTCAACAGAGGACGGAAAGAAAAGAGGACGCCCATCAGTGTGAGAGCGGGGGCGGGGCCTCGGAAGCGAGAACCTCAGATGCTGCGGATCTGTGTTTGAAATGGGAGCCAGACGCTGGATCACGTGACGGGTGGAAGGACTCCCTCCTGAACCGGGGACTCTGCTCCTCGCCCCTCACACACTGCCCGACCTACCTGCCGCATTTTAAACTTTATTTCATACTTACACCAGCTACATTTTTAATTTTCCCCTCTGTATCTTTCCCGTCCCCATTGCTCCGCCTCCCGGTTCCTGGAGCTTTGCGGGTTCGATTCCATCCCGGTCCGATACACAATGCCCACCCGAACAGGAATTGCGCGGGTTTCATTGAAATCACTTGTATGTTTATAAACAGTAATTTCTATTCACAATCCTCCGGAGCCTCACTGGACAGGAACACTATAACATCAAGTGAGAAACAGCAGGAGGAGTATGTTGAATTCCTCCAACCATCAACAAGATGTCGGCTGCTCCCCCATCTCAGCCAACATGTTTCTCCCCGATCCTCATTTCCTCGATCCCTTCTGTCTCCACACATCTGCCGGCCTTTGTTTTATGGGAAGACGATCACCGAGACTTCATCGTCCTCCAGGAACTAGTCTGGTGAATCTCTAAAGCAAACACTGTCTAACTTCTTATAATCCTCTATGGAATTAAATTCTATTTCTGCAGCCCCGTATTGCCTCCACAACTCACCTCCCACCCCTGTCACTATTTCCACCTTGCCCTCACCTGGATCCACCTCTCTCTCCCCAGCCCTTGCCCCATCCCCACCCCTCACCGTTTTTTCTCTGAATATTTCCTGTCCACTATCAGTCCAGTGGGAGGGTCTCGGCCCAAAATGTTGACGGTCCATTTCCCTCCACAGCCGCTGCCCGACCCACTGCGTTCCTCCGGCAGTTTGTTCTTTGGTCAGTATAACCCGTTTTAGCATGGGGAGCGGGATTTTACACCAAATACTCTCAGATGCTGGGGTCAAAGAAACACACACAGCACGCTGGAGGAAGTCAGCAGGTCGGGCAAGTCCGTGGAAACGAACATCAACGTTTCAGGCCGAGACCCTTCGGCAGGACTGAGAGGGACGGGGCAGGAGCACTATAAAGATGGTGGGGAGGGAGGAAAGGAGAAGACTGGTAGGTGCCAGGTTTGGGGTGTTGTGGATAGTGTGGAGGGCTGTCGAGGTTACAGCAGGACATTGATAGGATGCGAAACTGTGCTGAGAAGTGGCAGAGGGAGTTCAACCCAGATAATTGTGAAGTGGTTCATTTTGGTAGGTCAAAATATCATGGCAGAATGTCGTATTAAAGGCAAGACTCTTGGCAGTGTGGAGGATCAGAGGGATCTTGGGGTTCGAGTCCATAGGACACTGAATGCAGCTGCGCAGGTTGACTCTGTGGTTAAGAAGGCGTACGGTGTATTGGCCTTCATCAACCATGGGATGAGTTCAAGAGTCAAGAGGTAAAGTTACACCTATTTAGGATCCTGGTCAGACCCAACTTGGAGTACTAGACTCAGTTCTGATCCCCTCAGTACTGAAAGGATGTGGAAACTATACAAAGTTTGCAGAAGAGATTCATAAGGATTTTTCAGGATTGGGGAGCAAGCCTTATGAGCATAGGTTGAGTGAACTTGGCCTTTTCGCCTTCGACAGATGGAGGATGAGAGGTGACCTGATAGAGGCGTATAAGATGATGAGAGGCATTAATCGTGTGGATAGTCTGAGGCTTTTTCTCAGGGCTGAAATGGCTAACGCGAGAGGTCACAGTTTTAAGATGCTTGGAAATAGGTACAGAGGCGATGTCCGGGGGAGGGTTTTTGTACGCACACAGTGGTGAGTGCGTGGAATGGGCTGCCGGCGACGGTGGTGGAGGCGGATAGAGTGGGGTGTTTTAGGAGAATTTTGGACAAGTGCATGGAACTTAGAGGAATAGAGGGCTGATGGGTAACCCCAGGAATTCTCGAAAGTAAGTTCATGTTTGGGACAGCACTCTTGGCCGAAGGGCCAGTGTATTATGCTATAGGTTCTCTATGTTTCTATGCGTCTGTGTTCTCAGTTCATTCCATACCGCCAGTGCTCACAGCATCCTTTCCTCCCATTATCATTCTGTTTCATTTGCTCCTGAGGCCACTGTCTCTACCCTGAGAGGCGGTGAACACTGAGCGTTAAAAAAATGTGCAGCTCTTCTTGCAGCTCTGGTGGGCCGTTACCCTGGAAACGGAGGAAGTGGCCCACCACAAAATAACCTAAAAGGGAAATGACAAACTCGACATCGTATGCTGTGAGTTTCATTGTGACAAAGGTTGACACTGCAGCCATTTTGAAATGAAGAATCTAAAACTGTAAAGTCTGCTTTTAACGTGCTGTATTCAGTTAATTCTCTAGTAGCTCTGGCTAACAAAAATGATCAATAGTTGGCGATCAATAATATATAAACCTCTGCCGTAAATATACGCAGTGAGAAACTCAATCACCATCTGTTGCTGCAAACTCCACAGATTGAACACTGTTTTGCTGAAGAGGTTTCTCTTATCTCAGTTTTAAAGGGAAGCTTGATTATTTGGATGTTGTCCTCTCCAACCCCAGACTCTTGGTTTCGCTCCCGACGCGACTCCCATGTCCATTCATCCCACCCCCCATCCCACCCCACCGACCTCCCTCCGGGCACTCATCCCTGCAAACGGAAGAAGTGTTTCACCTGCCCCCACACATCTTCCCTCACCACCATCCCAGGCCCCACACAGTCCTTTCAGGTGAGGCACCACTTCACCTGCGAGTCAACTGGGGTGATATACAGTATCCGGTGCTCCCGATGCGGCCATTTATACATCGGGGAGACCCGCCGCAGACTGGGAGACCGTTTTGCTGAACACCGGCGCTCAGTCATCCAGCAGTTGCGGGATCTTCCTGTGGCCACACACTTCAATTCCACAGACCGCTCCCACTCCGACATGTCTGTCCATGGCCTCCTCTACCGTCAAGATGAGGCCACACGCAGGTCGATGGAGCAATACCTTATCTCCCGCCCAGGTAGCCTCCTACCTGCCGGCATGAACATTCAACTCACAGACCTCCGTTGATACCCCTGCCCCCCCTCTTACCCCCATCCCTATCTATTATTTTAGTCTTGTTCTCTTTCTCTTTCTTTTTCCGCCGTCACTATAATCTCCCCACGGCCCTACCTTTCTTTCTGTTTTATTTCCCATAATTCTCCACCTTCCCTCCTAGCCCATTTCCCTCCAGCCTATCACTTCCCAGTTCACTACGTGATCCCTCCCCCTATTTCTTATCCCCCCTCGACCATCCCATGATACTTCACTCCTGATGAAAAGTTTCGGCCCGAAACATCGTCACTACCTCCTCCCATAGATGCTGTCTGGCCTGCTGAGTTCTGCCAGCATTTTGTGTTTTTACTTGGAGCACTGTGTCCAGTTCTGGTCGCCTCACTATAGGAAGGATGTGGAAGCATTGGAAAGGGTACAGAGGAGATTTACCAGTTTGATGCCTGGTTTAGAGAGAATGCATTATGATCAGAGATTAAGGGAGCTTGGGCTTTACTCTTGGGAGAGGAGGAGGATGAGAGGAGACATGATAGAGGTGTACAAGATATTAAGAGGAATAGATAGAGTGGACAGCCAGCACCTCTTCCTCAGGGCACCAGTGCTCAATACAAGAGGATATGGCTTTAAGGTAAGGGGAGGGAAATTCAAGGGGGATATTAGAGGAAGTTTTTTTTCACTCAGAGAGTGGTTGATGCGTGGAATGTTCTGCCTGGGTCAGTGGTGGAGGCAGATACACCAGTGAAGTTTAAGAGACTACTAGACAGGTATATGGAGGAGTTATATGGGAGGCAGGGTTTAAGAGTCGCACAACATTGTGGGCCGAAGGGCCTGAACTCTGCTGTACTGTTCTTTGTTCTATGTTCCAAATAATCTCTTCCCCAGATCCCTCTAAACCTCTTATTCCCAAATATATTCCCTTTGACCTATGACACGTCTGCTCCCGGACTGTGGCCGATACGGGCATCAGTGAGGCCTTTGATCAGGTTCTACATGGTAAGCTGCTGTGGGAATTTACACCGCATGATACCCAGGGAGAGACGGCGAACTGGATGCACGGTTACCTTGATGGCTGGAAGCTTTTTGGATAGGTAAATAGAGCTTGGAAAATTAGAGGGCTATGGGTAACAATGGGTAATTTCTAAGTTAAGTACAGGTTCGGCACAGATTTGTGGTTAAAGACCTGTATTGTGCTGTAGCTTCTCTATGTTTTCCTTTTTCTTTCTTTCTTTTTCAATCATTTTATTAAGTTTCAAATAGGTAAACATAACAATAATGACAGTGATTCAAAGAGATCGGGATTACATTAATAACGGTCAACATGTACAAACACAGTTTCCAAATAACAGATGTAGTTTAGCCTCCCAATCTCTTAGTAACCAGCCGTGAAAAAGATATTTTATAAAGAGTGAAAAAAGAACCTCAAACTATGAAAAAACTAAACTAAAAAACAAACAGACAAAGATTGGGCTGCCATATCCCATCGGCTAAAACTATATTTTTATAACTCCGTTTCTCTATACCTGAACAAAAAAATACTAAAAAAGGATCCAGAAAGTGTCAGTTTACATCATTAAAAAAATATTGAATAAATTTCCGCCAAGTTTCTTCAAATTTAAACGAAGGATCCTTCTTACCGCTCCTATTTTTTTTTAGTTTAACCATGCAATTGTTTGGGAAAACCAATGAAATGTTGTAGGAGGATTGGAATATTTCTATTTAAGTAAAATGGATCTACTAGCTATTAATGTAACAAATGCAATTGAACGGCAAGCTGATGAGGATAAATGAGTGGATTCTATCACTGGTTGTCCAAAAATTGCAGTAATAGGATGAGGTTGTAAAGCAACACGCAGAACTATTGAAATAATATCAAAAATATCTTCCCAATATTTTCCTATGAGAGGACAATTCCAGAAAATATGTGCCAGGGAGCTACTTAAGAATTACATCTATCACAGACAAGATTTATATGGAAGTTAAAACGAGCAAACTTATCCTTGGATATATGAGCCCAATGAACTACATTAAATTGTATCAAACAGTCTGGCACATCTTGAAGTATTAACTATTTGAATTGTCTCCCATTTCTTTGTAGATAAAGATATTTGAAATTCTCTTTCCCACTCAGTCTGTTTTGTCGGAAGTACCCAAGGGTATTTTCATAATTAAATCATGAATAAATGCTATTAAGCTCTTCTGATATGGATTTAAACTTACTTTTTATTTCTTCTGTAATTTCAATTTGTTGCGATATCCGAAAGCTTACTAAAGTGGCGTTCAGAAAGTTTCTAATCAGTCAATATCTGAAAAATGCTATCTAGGCAAATTATATTCATTAGTCAACTGTTCAAAAGACATAAAACATTCATCCATGAATAAACCACGAAAACATGTTATTCCCTTTGCTTTGCGTAAAAGAAAAAAGCTTGATCAATTCTAGATGGTTGAAAGAAAAAAAAAGATATAATAGAACTTGACAGGATAAATTTATTCAATCCAAAAATAAATACTAAATTGAAACCATACTCGTACTGTGTGTTTAATTATTGGATTTATCATTGGGTTATTCAATTTAGTAAGTGCAAATGGAAGCGGATGCCCTAAAATAGAAGCCAGTGAAAATCCATGGGCAGACACCCGCTCGAGGTTCATCAATTGTGAACATTGAGTTTCATCCAGCTCTTTTGTCCGAAACGTTAATTATCGAATATTAATTGCACAGTAATAAAGTCCAAGATTCGGCAAAGCCAATCCACCTTCCTTTTTTGATTTCTGTAAATACTATTTCTATTCTGCCATATACATGAAGAAATTTTAGAATTAGTAATATAAAAAAAAAGATTTAGGAATGAAAAATGATACCGCCTGAAACAGATACAGATATTTAGGTAAAATAATCATCTTAATAGCATTAATTCGACCAATCAAAGATAACGACAATGGGGATCATTTAGTAAACAGTTGTTTAACATGATTAATTAAGGGTTTAAAAAAACTTTAAATAGGTCCTTATGCTTCTTAGCAATTTTACCACGACAATAAATAAAATAATCAGTAAACTACCCAAATGATGATTGTCTATAAATTGAAACTTTCATATTTAATGGCAAAGGACACTCTTATTAAGATTCAATTTATAACCAGAAATACTACTAAACTGAGCAAGTACCATTATTACTGCAGGAATGGATTCCTTTGGGTTAGAGATATATATGAACAGGTCATCTGCATACAGTGAAACATTATGCGTCCCATTCCCAGGAATAATTCCAAATATATTGTGTGAATTACGAAGAACGATTTCCAAGGGCACCAGGGCAATATCAAATAGTAAAGGGCTTAAAGGTCAACCCGGTCTAGTACCTCGAAAAAGCCTAATAAAAGAGAGATCTCTGATTATTGGAAAATACAGCGGCCAAAGGTGTATGATACATCAGTTGAATCTAAGATATAAATTGTGGGCTAAAATTAAATTATTGAAGTATATAAAAAATATTCCCATTCAAGTCTGTCAAAAGACTTCTTGGCGTCAGGCGAAATAACACATTCTGGAGTATTAGATGAAGTTGCGTATACAATGTTCATTAACCTCCTAACATTAAAATGCGAATTACGATTTTTAACAAATCCTGTCTGATCCTCGGAGACAATTTCCGGCCATATCTTCTCTAATCTAATTGCTAATATTTTGGTATTGATTTTAGAATCCACATTCAAAAAAGATATACCTCTGTATGATACACATTAAGTGGGATCTTTGTCTTTTTTACCAATTAGAGAAAAAGATGCTTCCTAAAAGGTTTGTGGTAATATAACTACAAATAAAGCATCTTCAAAAATTCTACATAACCAGGGAGAAAGTAAATCAGAAAAAGATTTTTAAAATTCAGAAATATACCCAACCGGGTAAGGTGTTTTACCAGAGTTCATCGAAAAAATTGCTTTCTTTATTTCCTCTTTAGTAATGGGCACATCTACTGCTAAACGTTCATCAGTTTAATTAATTAATTAAGAATAATTAATCTCATCATGGTCAACCGTCAAAATACCTCACGTATGCGAACTTTATTAATCAGACGTTTCGCCGAAGCAGCTTTCAATATTTGACCAATAAATTACTGGATTTATTACCATGTATATAAAATTGACTCTTAGCTTTAAGTAATTGGTTTTCAATCTGGGATGGTATTACCAAACTGTGTTGCATCTGAAGTTCAACTCTCTCTTCATAAATCTCCAGATTGGAAACAATGGAATATTTATCAATGTCCTTATTCTTATCAAACAATGTACATATTTCACTATTAATTCGTTTTTACAATTCTGCAGAAAATGAAATAATTTTCCCACGGATATATAATATAAAGGTATCCCACAATAGCCCACCGGAAATTTCTTCCGTTGAGTTAGTTGAAAAGAAAAATTCGATCTGTTCTTTAATGAAATTAACAACATTTAAATCCTGTAGCAAAATAGAGTTGAATCGCCATTGTCTATTTCTAAAAGTTACATCAATTTAATTGATAATTTCAAAGGGACATGATCAGAAATGGCGATTGCATCATCCGCACACGCAGTTATAGACGAAACTAATCGCGAATCAATAAAGAAGGTATCGATTCTAATTATGATATTTATGAAAAAATGAAATACATTAGGATGTAAAACCCTCCAAATTTCTAAAATTCTCGAGTCAGCTAAAATGAATTAATAAAAGTAGCAGATTTGTTTGGAAGTACCTGATTGGGAGCAGACCTATCATTCACATTATTCAGACAACATTTAAAATCTCCGCCCACTATTAACATATATTCATTTAAATGTAGAAGAGGTACTAATATATCCTTAAATGATTCAAGATAGTCAGTACTCGGTGCATAAATGTTAACCAAATCTACCTTTTATTTATAAAGTAAACCAGTAATTAATAGAAATCTACCATATGTTCTGAGATTATGTTATAATGAACAAATGAGATCGAGGTGTCTATGAAAATTGAAACGCCTTTCAGTTCGGTCGGTGAGTTAGAATGAAACAGTTGATCTTTCTAAAAACCTTAAAAAAACGCTGATTATCTTCCTTGACCTTGTTACGTTCCCCGTAACTGGGTGTCTTACCAGCAAAGATAGAAGTGTCCGTTGGAGTCTGGTACTATTTTCCAAACAGTGTTTATTAGTAAAATATACAAATCAATATCAACAATGCAAATATACAGAGAATACACGTTAGCAATCCTAAACCTAAAAGTGTGGGTATAATAATAATCAATAATAAACAAGCTCTATCGATGTCTAGGGGATAATGAATTGTCATATGTGAATATAATGTTCAGTTCAGTTCATACAGGCTGAGGTAGTTGTTGGTCGATGTGTTGTAATTGTTGGAGAGAGAGAGAGAGAGAGAGAGAGAGAGAGAGAGAGAGAGAGAGAGAGAGAGAGAGAGAGAGAGAGAGAGAGAGAGAGAGAGAGAGAGAGAGAGAGAGAGAGAGCAAACAGTAACAGCTATTGTCTTGCAAACCTTCATTTACTTTCTTGATCCGTCGATGTGTTGTTGTGGTCATTCAGGTATGACCCCTCTGCCCATTAGCTAGACCGTTCTTCCATGGTTGACTCGTCACCCAGGCAAGGGTGGACACACACAGAAGCCCCCACCGGCCTCGCTATAAACACAGTGAGTTAAAATTGACCGATCTTTCGTTCGGTCTCCGATGCCCCCACACTTTCTCATGGGTTCCAATCCTTAAACAGTGCTCACTAGTGTATCTCCTGGTGCGTCTCCTCATGTGTCTGAGGGGTGTCTCCCCAGACCTCACTTTTATCCCTACTCACGGGGTCTCAGGTGCCAATCAGCTTTGAATGCCTTAGTCCATCAAACCAGCCCACTCCGGCTGTCCACTGAGGAATTTCAATGAACAGAATAGTACCAAGTAAACAGCCCTCTCCGGAGCTGTGAGTCTTACTGGAGTCATAATATTGTCTCTCTCCCCCGGTGTTATCTCGCCCTTGTCTGAAGCAAATGTTCCAGTCCCAGTATGTTTTTGTTCCATCTCTTTCTCTCTCATTAGCAGCCTGGCAACAGTAACGGTTTGTAATTCTCCCAGGGGAGGGGGACGTGGGCAACCTTGCGCCCTTCTGCCCATCAGAACTGTTCATCCTTCACAAGAACCTCATTGAAGCCGATCAAACGTTGAAGATCCCCGATAGAGTGGGTGTGGAGATAAGGCTTCCTGAGGTGGGGCGGGGACGATACTAAAACTACAGAAAACGGCCTCAGAATGGAGGGATGTCCATTTACAACGGAGAGTGGGTGGGAGGAATTTATTTTGCCGGAGAGGGGTGAATCTGTGGAATTCGTTGCCACAGACGCCCGTGGAAAAGCGGTTACTGGGCATATTTTTAGTTGGAGTTTGATTGGGATTCAGCCAACTTGCTCAGCCAAGATCAAATGTTGGAGAAGACCCGATAGGCCAAATGGCTTAAATCTGCCTCTCCCCATGATTTGAAGTTCCTGGGAATCTGGCTGTCAGCATCTCAGAGCATCTACATTAGACCCAACACATTCACCCAGATGCGAAGAAGGTGTCATGTTCCCGACTGAACAGCTTCAGGCATCCAGGTGGCGGAGAGGAGTAAGGTGTCTCTTTCCCTTTAAGACTCGGACTGCCATTTATTATCTGCCAATCTTCCTTCATGGAATGTATGTCCTTAAAGGCCTCACGCTGAGCTCTCAGCTCTCAACCGTAGGAGATTCATGTCTTGTACTGCTGCTTGTGACTTTATCTTTCGATTTCATCACTGTTGTCCTGTTTATTTCAAGTCTGAGTCGGAGTGTGTTCGAGAATTTAATCGCCGCTTGCTTTCAACACCACCTATGGCTCTCTCATAACAGAAGGGATCACAACGTTAGGAGTTTGAGGTGATGTGGTCTCTCATTTATAAACCCTAGAACCATAGAAGATAACTGCACAAACACAGGCCTTTCGGCACCTTCTTGGCTGTGCCGAACCATTTTTCTGCCTAGTCCCACAGACCTACACGTGGACCGTATTCCTCCATACACCTCTCATCCATGTACCTGTCCAAGTTCTTTCTTAAATGTTAAAGTTGAGCCCACATTTACCACTTCATTTGGCAGCACATTCTACACTCGCACCACTCTCTGTGCGAAGAAGCCCCCCTAAAGATCCCTGTAAACTTTTCACCCTTCACCCTTAACCCTTGACCTCTGATTTTTCTGTCCCCTGGCCTCCGTGGAAAAATCCTTCTTGCATTCACTCTATCTATACCCGTCATAATTTTATATACCTCTATCACATCTCCCCTCATTCTTCTACGTTCTAGGGTTTAAAGTCCAAACGTATTCAACCATTCTCTGTAACTAGGTTTCTCAAGTCCCGGCAATGTCCTTGCAAACCTTTTCTGCACTCTTTGAACCTTATTAATATCCTTCTTGTAATTTGGTGAAAAAAATTATACACAACACTCCAAATTCGGCCTCACCAATGCCTTATACAACCTCACCATAACATTCCAAGTCTTATACTCAATACATTGATTTAGAAAGGCCAATGTACCAAAAGATCTCTTTACTACCGTATCTACCAGTGAAGCTAATGTTAGGGAATTGTGTATCTGTATTCCCCGATCCTTGTTTTCCACTGCAGTTCTCGGTGCCTTACCATTAGCATTGTATGTTCTACCTTGGTTTTCCCTTCCAAAGTGCAATACCTCACACAGTAGTTCATCTGCCATTTCTTTGCCCTGTCTAAGTCCTTCTGTAGCCTGTCTACTTCCTCAAAACTAACTGCCACTCCACTTGTCCTCATTTGGTCTGCAAACTGTGGAGCCACGTTCAGGGATCTATGAACACGGAGCGCAAGGCCCCTCTGCTCATCGAAACAGTTTTGTCTTTAATAGTGATCTTTTTGTTTGTATTTGTCCGGGATGAGCTCTACTGTCATTTCTCCAACCATATCGGCAAGTGATGTCAGCAGAGCGGCAATGGCTTTAATTTCTGAGGAAAAAAAATGAGGAAGGTGCAGGACATGTGTATTCCTAAAAATGGAGAAGTACTCACTTCTCGAGAAGTATTCAATTGTTGCCGAAAAGGGAACTCAAGGCTCTTGTAAAAACTAAAGAAAGGACACACTATAATTTATCACAGACATCGGTGCACGGTTAACCCTTGAATTCGTGATCACGTTGCCTTACGACTCCGCCAAAGTCAGGTTATATCTTAAATTTATACAGCGAATTTTGGGCAATAGCCAACAGCCAAATATACTCAGTGAGCGATTTCAAGAAGCACTTGTTGGATATCAGCCAGTCTACGTTTGCTTCCGGGCGGTGCACAAAATTAGAACTGCACATCTGCTGTCAGTTCCTCCATTACCAAGTCAGTGTGGGATAAAAGTTAACACTACCTCATTCTTGGTATGAGATTATGCTAGCTTTTGTTAGCTCCCACAAGCAAGGCAGCTTCTGCACCTTATCCCTTGGCCTTCGTGGCCTCAATCTTCAGCTAGTCAAGCTTAGCAACAGCATTTTGTTTTTCCAAAATAAAACAAAGTAACTTATCATAAGAACGTAAGATTTAGGAGCAGAATTAGACCATTTGGCCCATTGAGTCTGCTCCAACATTTTACAGTGGCTGATCCAGCTTACTTATGAGCCTCAATCCCCTGTCTTCTTTCCGTATTCCTTCAAGCCCTGACCAATCAAGAACCTCTGCCACAAATATACAAAAAAGAAAGCTTTGGCCTCCATGGCCGCCTGTGGCAAAGAAATCCATAGATTCACCACTCTCTGGCTAAAGTAATTTCTCCTCGTCTCTGTTCTAAAGGGACGTGCCGGTCTGCTAAGCCTTTGTCCTCTGGTCTTCGACTCCCCAAACATAGAAACTTTCCTCTCCACACCCACTAGATCAAGTAATTTAAATAATCAATAGATTTCAATGGGGCCACCCTTCTTTCTAAATTCCACAGAGTGTAGACCGAGAGATATCAAGCACTTCTCATATGAGGCCCTTCAATCTTGAAATCTTTTTTGTGAACCTCGTTTGAACCCTCTCCATTTTGAGCACCATCTTTCTAAGATAAGAGGCACAAAACTGTTCACAATACTCCACGTGAGTCCTCACCAATGTTTTATAAAGTCTCAACATCACACCTTTCCTTTTATATGCGAGTAGAAATGCTAGCATGCATTTGTCCTCCTCACCACAGACTCAACCTGAGAAGGTTACATTATCGGCACAACATTGTGGGCTGAGGGGCCGGGAATGTGCTGTAGATTTCTATGTTCAACCTGCAAATTATCCTTTAGGGAATACTGCACAAGGATTTTAAAGTTTCCTTGAAGTTCTGATTTATGTTTTATGCTTTCTCTCCATTCATAAAATAGTCAACTCTTTTATTTTCTCCCAACGTGCGTGACCATGCATTTCTCAACACAGCTTTACATCTGCGATTACTTTGCCCCGTCTAAGTCCTTCTGTAGCCCGTCTACTTGCTCAAAAATACCTGCCCCTCCACTTATTCTCATATCGTTTGCAAACTGAGGAGCCAATTTCATGGAGCTACGATCACGGAGCGCAAGATCCCTCTGCTAATCGAACCTGTCTTGTCTTTAATAGAGTGCTACATCTTTGTCTTTTACAAGGTTGAACACATATGACATTTGTCTGACCATTTCTGCAAGGGATTTCAGCAGAGCTGCAATTGCTTTCGTTTCTGGGAAAATTGAGGAAGGTGCAGGACTTGTGTATTCCTAAAATGAAGAAGTTCTCAGTACTCAAGAATTGTGGCCAAAAAGGGAACTCAAAGCTCCCTGCTGCCCATACATGTTATACATCTCTCTCTTCTTCTTTATCAGAGTTCCAGAATCCCTCGAGAACCAATGATCTTTATTCTTATTCACTTTGCCTTCAATACTGACAGAAACATACTAACTGTGCACTCTCAAAATAACACCATTGAAGGCCTCCCAATCACCAATCACATATTTGCCAGAGAACAACCTGTCCCAATCCACGTTTATTCCATCCTTTCTCATTTCTTCAAATTTGGACATTTTCCAGATAAGACCCTCAACCCGAGGACCTGATCTATTTTTACTCGTGATCAAGTTGAAACGAATGATGTTATGACCACTTGAAAGAACGTATTCCCCTACACACACTTCCGTCACCTGTCCGAACTCGTTTCCTAATAGAAGATTTAATATTGTATTCTCTGCAGTCGGTGCCTCCATATATTGATTTAGAAAACTTTCCTGAACAAATGTACAAATCTAACACTTCCATACCTTTAACTGTATGGCATTCCCAATCAACATATGGAAAATTAAAATCCCCTACTATCACAACTTTATGCTTCCTACAGTTGTCTGTTTTCTGCTATCTCTCAGCAGATTTGCTCCTCGGTAGCCAAGTCCCCTGATCTGTCCTGACTGAGCACTGCTCTAACATTTTCCCTGACTAGCAATGCCACCCCCCACCCCAAAACTGAATCATGCTCTTAAGGCACGACCTGCCACAAAGCCATGCTGACAAATCCTAATCATTTTATACCACTACAAATGTTCATAATTCCTGCCTCTCAGGAACTCTCCATCAACTTACCAACCGCTGAGGTAAGACTCTGTGCTCTATAATTTCCTGGGCTATCTCTACTCCCTGTCTTGAATAAAGGAACAGCATTCGCAACCCTCCAATCCACCGGATCATCTCTCCTTCCCATTGATGATTCAAAGATCATCGACAGAGGCTCAGCTATCCGCTCCCTCGCCTCCCACTGCAGCCTGGAGTCTATGTCATTCGGTTCCGGCGGCTTATCCAACTTGATGCTTTCCAAAAGCTCCAGCACATCCTCTTCTTTAATATCTACAAGCACAAGCTTTTCAGTCTGCCGAAAGTCATCACTACAATCACTAAGATCCTTTTCCATAGTGAATACTAACGTGCAGTATTCATTAAGTACTTCTGTTATTTCTTCCGCTTCAGAGCACACATTCCCACTGTTACACGTTATAGGTCCTAATCTTTCACGTCTTATCCTCTTGCTCTTCACATAATTATCGAATGCCTTGGCGATTTCGTTATTTCTGCCCGCCAAGGCCTTCTCATGGCACTTTCTGGCTCAACTAATTTCCTACTTAAACTCCTTCCTATTAGCCTTATAATCCTCTAGATCTCTAACATTATCAATCTCTCTGAACCTTTTGTTAGCTTTTCTTTTCCTCTGGACTAGATCTATTACAGCCTTTGTACACCACGGTTCCTGTACCCTGTCTCATTGGAACGTGCCGATACAGAACTCCACACAAATATCCCCTGAATACACCACGGTTCCTGTACCCTACCATAACTTCCCTGTCTCATTGGAACGTGCCGATACAGAACTCCACACAAATATCCCCTGAATACACCACGGTTCCTGTACCCTACCATAACTTCACTGTCTCATTGGAACGTGCCTATACAGAACTCCACATAAATATCCCCTGAATACACCACGGTTCCTGTACCCTACCATAACTTCCCTGTCTCATTGGAACGTGCCTATACAGAACTCCACACAAATACCCCCTGAATACACCACGGTTCCTGTACCCTACCATAACTTCCCTGTCTCATTGGAACGTGCCTATACAGAACTCCACACAAATACCCCCTGACTATTTGCCACATTTCTTCCCTACATTTCACTGAGAACAAGTGTTTCCAATTAAATCCTGCAATTTCCTGCCTGATAGCCCTATAATTCCCTTTACTCCATTTAAACGCTTTTCTAACTTGTCTATTCCTATCTCTCTCCAATAGTATTGTAAAGGCGAAATAATTATGATCATTATCTCCAAAATGCTCTCTCACTGACAGATCTGACAACTGACCAGGTTTATTCCCCAATACCAAATCAAGTACAGCCTCTCCCCTTGTCGGCTTTTCTACGTATTGTATCAAGAACCCTTCCTGAAAACACCTAACAAACTCCACCCATCTAAAACTTTTGCTCTAGGGAGATGTCAATCGATAATTGGGAAATGACAATTAGAAAGAACATTCATTTTAACAAGTGGCTACTGAATTAGGGTTGGAACAAGGTCTTCAGGTATGTGTATCACTGGACTCGCTTCCACGGAAGGTGCGACCTCTACAGACGAAACGGTTTCATTTCATTTCAATTAATTTCGAGTGAAGTTTGACTGCAATTCCATCACATAGAATACAGTCAAAGCCCATGAATACAGCTAGGACTATGCTGTTAAACGTAATACCAATTGTCCCAGATGACACAAAACGCACATAATATGTATACATTAGAAAAATAGCAAGCATATGTGGGATATCAGTGAAATCCATTAACGGTTTATTTACACGCACACACACACACACACACAGACACACACACACACACACACACACACACACACACACACACACACACACACACACACACACACACACACACACACACACACAGAGCTATGCAGCTTGAGGCCCCCTGGGCATTTTGAATGCGAGTGCAATCCACAATTGTTCACAAAACAGATTGTGTTCTGACGAGCGAACACTGGGGGGCAGCACAGACTACCGCCTGGAGGCCGCGCCACACCGCCCCCAGCTTGCTCAGCTCCTTCATTTCCGCTCCCATGAGCA